>NW_015163636.1:416482-475521 GCF_001447785.1 Gekko japonicus | reverse complement strand
TAATAATAAATAATAAACAAGAGCCACACACTGTTTATTAGGAAGAACAATTTTAAGTTTACTGAAAACAAAGGTGTAAAGTACTGGGTTCGATACATCAGGACTCGGATCACGACATAGGAGAAGACACATTTATTGGTACTTCACACATGGAACAAAAACTAACGGCCGGGTGGCCAACTTTATACATTTGGGGAGGGACGCACCTTGGTTCTATTGGCGGGTTTAAACTTCCCGCCAATGTCCTTATTGGCTCCTTACTGGAAGTTCAGGAGCCTAGTCCCTATTGTCTTTGGGATCAAAGCTTTGCTGCCTCTGGCTGGCGCCTGTCAGCGGTCTGAGGACATAACAAAAGGGGACGGGAGCACTGGATGTTATAAAAGAATAACATAAAGGTGCTACTAGACTCAAAATTTGTTCTACTTCTTCAGACCAACAGGGCTACCCACCTGAAGCAGACTACATGTTTACTGCTAGGAAGATACAAACGTATAATGTCATCATCTTCTTGCTCACAGAGAGCCAGTTTGGTGTAGTGGTTAAGTGTGCGGACTCTAATCTGGGAGAACTGGGTTTGATTCCCTACTCTTCCACTAGCACCTGCTGATGTGACCTTGGGTCAGTCACAAGGTCTGGCACAGCTTTTCCTGAAAGAGCAGTTTGTGTCAGAGTTCTCTCAGCCCCACCCACCTCACAGGGTGTCTGTTGTGGGGAGCGGAAGGGAAAGGAGTTTGTAAGCTGCTATGAGACTCCAAGTGAAGGGCGGGGAATAAACCCAATCTCATCTCATCATCATCTCTTCAAAGGGTTATAAACATCAAACCATTCCTACAAACAACATCTTGATTGACCAATAGAAAGATTACAGACCACTCAATTTTACTAATGCCTCCTACAAATCTTCCAGCGCTGATTAAACACTACTTCTATAGGTTACAGATCAGACTACATACATCCTGTTTACTAACTACATCAGTTAACTACACAATGACTGAAATGTAAGCAACTTGCAGCCTTAAAATCCTGGACAGGTTTTGCCCCCGCTCCATATCTTTCTAACATCATATATGACAGCTATAGATGGGTTTTTTCTAGAGAACGTTTTGATGCCCTGCCCTCTAATTTGTTACAAGGAAGGTTTCGGCGCTGGCCTAGTTCCCAAAGATGTTGCCCATGTACAAATCTTGAAATAGAGTCGGTCTCACATATATTGTTACATTGTAACTTTTATGCTATTAATTTTCCCATTGTTGTCCAAATTCAAACCCTTGGATGTTCAGTTGAAAATTGCAGAACTGAGGATTTTAACTTTTTTGCTGGAAGACCGGATAGAGAGGATATCTTTAGCTGTGGCAAAATTTTGCTTTCTGGCCCTTAAAAAGAGGAAGCTTATACCTTAGATAGTGATCTGAGGACAAATTAGCGTTGCATTGGTGTGTTTCAATGACATATTGTATTGTTCCTGTATTCGTTTAAAGGTTTTATATATATTTGATGTATGTATTTACTAGGTACTTATGTATTTATTGTGTATTTTATTATTATTCTTGGAAACGTTCTATTGGCTGGTCGCTTGACCGTACTAATAAACTTGACTTGACTTGACTTGACTTAAGCAACTTGCAAACGCCAACATATCTGGAAAGCAGCACAAGGGAAAGGGTTATGCACAGTCTTGTGCTGCACCAGTGCCTCCATCAACACTGGATCACTTGGAACATCTTCTTTAAAAATTGGGAGATCGAGTCACAAGTCTCCTGGATCATATGGGTTTAGTCCCAAAGAAAAGTGAGTTGTCTTTGAGAAAACAATTAAAGTTACTACAACTAACAGCAATGTTGTAAGCACTCAGCAACTCCAGTTAGTACAGAATGCCACACTTTAGCTGTTATCAGGAGCTAGGCGGAACATGCATATTACACCCATTGGCCACCAATCAGTTACTGGGTTCAGCTCAAGGTACTGACTATCAGTTACAAAGGGCCTCAGACCCTCCTATCTGCAGGACTGCCTCTCCTCCTGTGCTCCGCCACAACAGCTTCACTCATCTGGAGAGTGCCACTTTGCAATTGCAACTGAACAACTGCCTATACAACTGCCTTCTGTGTTTGAAATCCCCATCTTATAGAATAGCCGGCATGAGGAGGTCAGGAAGGTCCTAAAACATCTGTGATTCTGGAAGCTACATAAAACAATTGTCCAGGAGGTCATTTTCATAAGGGTAATAGGGCAGTCCTATTTTCATAATGGCAATCCTGCTGATTGCATCAATTTACACTGTATAACCTGCCTCAAATCTCATGAAAAAGCACACAATGCAGTAAGGAAATAAACAAACAGTGCAGTTGAGCTTAGCCTTGCATAGCATCACCCATTCTCTCTTTACCACACCTGCCTGGCACCATCCCTTTTCACTTCTGGGCATGACTTTTCTTTAAAGAAATTGGTATGGAAAAAATATTACAAAGGTAAAAAGGGAAGGTACAGATTGCCTTTCCCCGTAGCTGGTAACACAAGATTCTCCAGGTGACCAGGCAAGGAGCTTTACAGAAGAAGTTTCTTTTCAGCCAAGATAACACTAGGGCTGCCAAGAGCCACCGTGGGCCCCTAGACAAAGATTCTACCTGGGCTCCCCATATGACCCTGATCGAAATCAAATATCATAACAAATCACTTGACTAGCTGTTACCGTGCATCTATAATAAAAGAATCTGCATGTATATCCGTCGGTCCATTTGTGGCAGTCTGAATTTTGCAATGAGTAGCTCATGATCTGAGCCACAGACAGCTCCAGGTCTTATTTTTACTGACTGTATGGAGCTTCTCCATCTTTGACTGCAAATTATATAATCAATCTGATTTTGGTGTTGCCCATCTGGTAATGTCCATGTGTAGAGTCACCTCTTAGGTTGTTGGAAGAGGGTGCTCACCATGAACAGTGTGTTCTCTTGACAAAACTTTGTTAGCCTTTGTCCGGCTTCATTTTGTTCTCCAAGGCCAAACTTGTCTGTTATTCCGGTTACTTTTTGACTTCCTACTTTAGCATTCCAGTCCCCTATGATGAGGAGGACATCTTTTGGTCTTAGTTCTAGGAGGTGTTGTAGGTCTTCATAGAACCAGTCCATTTCAGCCTCTTCTGCATCAGTGGTTGGGGCGAGGGAGCATTGGAGGGCAGTATATAAATCTAATTAAATAGATAAATAAATAAATAGACTTGGTTTACTGTGATGTTGAATGGTTTGCCTTGGATTCAGACCGAGATCATTCTGTCGTTTTTGAGATTGTATCCCATTACTGCCTTTCGCACTCTCTTTGTTGACTATAAAGGTTACACCATTTTTTCTACAGGATTCTTGGCCACAATAGTAGATATAATGGTCTTCTGAGTTAAATTCACCCATTCCTGTCCACTTTAGTTCACTGATTCCCAAGATGTCGATGTTCAGTCTTGCCATCTCATTTTTTACCACGTCAAGCTTACCTTGATTCATAGATCTTACATGCCAGGTTCCTATGCAGTATTGTTCTTTGCAGCATCGGACTTTCCTTTCACCATCAAACACATCCACAGCTGAGCGTCCTTTCAGCTTTGGCCCAGCCACTTCACTCTTTCTGGGGTTATTTGTACTTGCCCTCTGCTCTTCCCCAGTAGCATATTGGACACCTTTCAACCTGAGGGGCTCATCTTCCGGCATCATATCTTGTAGCCTTTTGTTACTGTCCATGGGGTTTTCTTGGCAAAGATACTGGAGTAGGTTGCCATTTCCTTCTCCAGTCTTTCTCTGCTGTGGCCTGTCCGTCGTGGGTGGCCCTCCACGGCATAGCCCACAGCCTCATCGAACCATGCAAGCCCCCTCGCCATATCAAGGCAGTGATCCATGAGGGAGCCATATATACTAAGAGCCATATATATTAAGCTTATTATTCTTTTAATCTGTTAAAAACACCTTCATTATTGTGTATGCTAATTTACTAACCACCCTCTATATGTATGATTGTTATTTCTATTTCCAATTCATTGTATCTGAAGAAGTGTGTGTGCGCACCAAAGTTAATACCTTAAATAAAACTTTGTTGGTCTTAAAGGTGCCACTTGACTCTAACTTTGTTCTAGTGCTATACATACTACCAGGGGTCTCATGGGGGGGGAGCGCTCCGGAGCCCCGCTCCGGGAGTGACCAGCCCAGAGGGCGGGGCGGTCACATGACCAAGCCCCGCCCCCTGCAACGGAGGGGAAACCTCCTGCGGCCACCGAGCTCCACCCCCCACCAGAAGCCCGGGGAGCCGATGTGCCCTGGCCGGCGGGCCGGGCAGGCGCCGCCGAGCACGTGCCGCCCGCAACCCCTGTTCCCCCTCCCTGCTGCATAGTGCCTGCCCCGGCCGGCCTGGCTGCCTGCGGGGCTGAGGGCACTGCCTGGCGTGGCTCCGGCTCGGCGACGCAGAGGGACCACAACTCCCAGCAGCCAGCCCGGTGAAGGCAGGCGCGGGAGGGGCCGCCGGTGGCAGCGGCCCGCCCCACTGAGAGCAGAGCGCCGCCGCACGCCGAGCTCTGCACAGGTAACGGAGCGCGAGGAGGAAGCTTGGCTGAAGGGGAGAGGGGGACCCTGGCCTTGGCAGAGCCTGTCCAGGGGGGAGCCCCCCTTCCCGGAGGCAGCCCGCGGCTCCCCTTTGGCCCGAGGGGCTGTTGTCCAGCAGCGGCGACAAGCACCCACGTGTGTGGATGGATGTGCGTGCAAGGAGAGGCGCCGGAGACTGGCGGAGGACGAGGGTGGCTCTGCTGGCTCCTCTCTCACCAAACGCTCTCCCTTTGGGGCCCCCTCTTCTCCTTGCGGCGTGGACAGCGAGCGGAGTGGAGCCGACTTCCCCGTGGCCCGCAGGCGGTCGCTACTACTCTCGTTTGCGCCAACCAACTAGCTAACCTCCCTCCTCTCTGGGCTGCGCAACTTTTTCAGCAGCTCCCTCCCTCCTCCTCCTCCTCCTCCAAAAAAATAAATAAATTCCAAGCCACAGTCAACAAGGCAGAGCCGCTGCCGGTTTCCCAACCTCGAGGATTTTTTTTTAGAGAGAACTGCCAAGGCCGGTGTTCCCCTTTCTCTGGCCTTGGCCCCTTTCCTCCCTGAGTAGGGGACTGGATTTTGTTCCTTTCGCCTTGGCTCTGAGCGCAGCCCTTGCTCCGTGAGGCTCGCTCTCTTCTTCTCTCTTTGCTCCTTCGGCGTCTCTCTGAGCTACTTTGCTTTGCCTTGCTGCTAGGAAGAGGGGGATTTTTGCCAGCAGATAACATCACGGTCTTGCTGGGAGAGGGAGAATTTATAAGGTTTCCCCACACCATGTGTTTGCCTCCCAACAACATGATGTGGTGGGATTGCAGGCAGCGGATGATTCCTCCAATTACCATTGCCTTCTTCTTTAACCCAGGCTGGTAAGCCCCCCCCCGCCCCCTTTTCCTTCTTCTGTGATGTAAGCAGATCTAGGGGAAATATGGGAACAGCCCGGAGGTGGTCAATGTCCATAACAAAATGAAGATGGAAGATGATTTCTCTGGCTAGGAGAGCTCGGGTCTTAGAGAAGCTGCGGTGGTTTAGCCTCTTCATCCTCAAGAGAGAGAAAGAAACCTTTGAATAAGTTTCAAAACGATATTTCTCCCCCTTTATAAGAGAAAGGATTGTGCTGGGACTTAAGAAGTCTGTACTTTCATATAAGGAAACAAGCTGAATAGATCCTTTAGAATATTCATTTATAGGATAGATGTTGGAGGGAGGTAATCGACTGGCTCCCCAACTTTGCAGTATCTAAATAACCCACATATGGGTTTGTTTGTTTTTTTAAAAAAACGTTTGGAGTTACTGTGTAGTAGGATTCTCATGAAATTGAGTTTCAACACACGCACACACACCCTTTCTTTTGCTATTGCTTGGAAAAGGTATAATGGTCATAGAGCTGTACTGGATATTGAACTCCCACAGACTACTGCATAGGAATCTCATTGTCCCCAGATTGTTCCTTCCTGGCATCTATTAATCACCTCCCTTTTTTATTTGTAAAAGTTCTGTCCCACCATTTCTCCTTTTCTTCATATTTACTTTCACAACAACCCTGTGAGGTAAATTATGCTGAGAGTAACTAGCCCAGAGCCACCCAGTAAGCTTCAAAACAGTGGAAAAACTTAACCTGGCTTCTTCATAGCTAGGGTTGCCAACACTGGGTTGGGAAACACCTGGAGGTTGGGTGGGATGGAGCCTGGAGAAGGCAGGATTTGGGGAGGGGAGAGACCTCACTGATATATAATTTAGTTGGTATATAATGATACAGAATGAGAACATAAGAGAAGCCATGTTGGATCAGGCCAGTGGCCTTTGCGGGGCTTCCTTGCACTCCCGCCGGCCTTGCAGGTCCACCGCCGGGCACCTCATGGGGCTCGGCAGTGGAGCTGCAAGGCCGGTGGCAGCCGGGACCATTGGGGGCGGGGTGTGTGGCCTTATGACACACTTCCGGTGATGTCAGGGGGTGTGGCATATGCTAATGAGTTATGCTAATGAGCTCCGGCAGCTCTTTTTCTACAAAAAGACCCCTGCATACTACTATTAGATATGCTATAAGTTGCCAACCAGGGCAGATGAGAAGGAATTGAAGACTGAAAAATAAGGGCTGGGGGGGATTAGAAGGAGGGAGAGAGCAGAGAGGAATGAAGGCAGATCATAAAAGAGCAAAATGGAGGAGAAGGGTGTGGAACGAGGAAGAGAAATTAAGGAAAAGACAACAAAAGGTTTTTAAAATTTTACTACAACACACTAACAGAGCTGCCCTTTTGCAAGATCTGGGTGTGCAAACTAAACTGTGGAGCTGGATGGAACTAAAGGAAGAAGGAAACCAGAGACTGCTGATGATAATGTCCTTGTTAGGAGGCTGTATTCTGGCAATGACTGTAGGTTGTCCTGACTGGTTTTGCCTTGCTCCAATGCTAGCTTGGCTGATGGGTTTAGCAGGATCTAAGAAGCAAGAGTTTTCCTCAGTCTCTTAGTAAACTTTGCAGAAAAGTCCGGCCAGCAGAATCAGAGCTACTGCTGTTTACTGTGTCTACCTTCCCTGAGCCCCTAGTGGCTGCAATGCAGAACTGCATTAGAAGTTTAAAAATGTAAATACATTCTATGAACGCAGCACGACACTGGCTTCAGGGTCCGTTCAGGTGACTTGGACCCTGGGAATTTTCTCCCGCACAGTCCCCCCTCCCTCAGTAGTCCTAGATAACACTGGCCTGAGAGGGTTAGAGTAAATGACTGTGGACTAGCAACACTGTAAGCTCACTTGCAATCAGAACTAACATGAAAAGATGCCTCAGAGAGCAGAACACCACTTGAGAACCGAACAGTGATGTGGACTGAGATAGGGCTTGTAGATATGGAGCAGATTCCATCAAATAATACAAAGGTAAGAAAGGCACAGATCCAGCAATTCGTCAGAATCCAAGATTTCTATGTGGTGGTCGTACTGCTACTTAAAAACATGGTTCACTCCATCTTCCATATGAAGCCGCCTGCCAGTTATAATGATTACTACCATGAAATTGGATAGTGATCTTGGGGTAATAGTGGAAAATTTACATGTCAACAATATGTCACAGCAGAGGAAAAAAGGCAAACTTCAAAAGGGGATGGAAATAAAGTGGCCAGTATCATAATGTCCTTCCACAGACCTATGGTACTGCTGCAACTGGAATACAACATACAGTTCTGGTTACATATATCAAAAGGACAACACAGAGCAGGAAAATGGCAACCAAAACAATTAAATGACTGCAGCACTTTCGCTATGAGGAAAGGCTGGGGGACAGCCCACTTTACAAAAAACGACTAAGGGGTAGGAGGCATAGATAATTATAACATAAGCAGAGTTCCCTCTAAGCTGAGTTAGTGTGAGCTAGCTCACAGTTTTTTAGCCTCTGGCTCACACCTTTTTGTCTTCGCTCAGGAAGGAGGACTCCAGAGCAAACTCATTTATGCAGTAGCCAAATGGCTCACTCACAGCTTTAATGCCAGTGGCTCACAAAGTAGAATTTTTGCTCACAAGATTGCACAGCTTAGAGGGAACATTGAACATAAGTGTATGGTGTGCAGAAAACAGAGAACACATCTTCCTTAGCAAAAATATTAGAACTTGGGGGCACTCAATAAAGTTCATGGGAATAAACTAAAGAAAATACTTCTTCATAAAATGCATAATTAATAGGTGGAACTCACCGTCACAGAATATAGCAATGACCACAAGCTTGGAAGGCTTTAAAAATGGATCAGATTCCTGGGGGACAGGTCCATCAATGGCTATTAGTAATGATAGCTAAATGAAACTCTCTTTTCCTGAGGTTCTGTACTTCTGAATGGTAGTTGCTGGGGACTAACAACAAGAGGCAGCTTCGACCCCTGTAGGCCTTCTGAAGCATCTGGCTGGCCACTGCCAGAAACAGGATACTAGATAACTGGTCTGATCCATCAGGGCTCTTATGTTGTTAGGGTCTTTTGCCTACAAACCTAGATTCTAAACCACTGTCTAATCCCAGTATACATGCAGGAGACCAATCCACAGGGTTTTTTTCCTTTGCCGAATTCAGACGTCAAAAGAAACTGTAGCTTTTGAGGAAGCAGGAATTCAGTGCCACACACACCAGGGCACTGGGGGCACACAAACTTATTTCTTAGTGAAAGCAAAGTAAGTGTGTTCTCCAGGCCAGGTTCTGGTGACTTCCATGCATGCCAACTAGGAATAATGTTGATGCTCATTTCCACGTGATATCTGTACCACCTTTAAACACAGCAAACATTCCATCTGCTTTCAACACATGCACCTATTTACAGACTGTAGAAGTGAAGAAAGTAAATGATTGTATACAGAGGTAGAAAATGAAATGGTTTTAAAATACCCTGAAGAAACAGAAGCATAACAATTATGTAGCCTGCCTAATATACCCTGTAGCTTTGTAATATAGAGCAAGCTATTAAAGAAGCATCGTTGAGAGAAAAAAATCGCTTTTAAAAAAAAGGAATAAAGGATCCGTTGGAGCATCTCTCTTGGGCTCAAAAGGAAGATCTAAGGTTACATTTGTGTTGTAATATTTAACGGGATCTCTATATTGAAAATACAAATTCCAGGATTAGCATTCTTAGCCATGAAATAACCCCATTTGACTTGTTTATGGCCAAAAGATAACACCAAAGAAAACCTGGAAGAACAATGGGTAGATTAAAAGGTTTTCTTTCATAAGGGAAAAGTTGTTGCCTTCTCCTGAGGTTCAGAAATCATAAACAAACCATACTCTGTTAACAATCAGAACACGCCAGGAAATCAGCTTCACACACTCCCTCCTTCCTCCCCTCCTATGCTACACCAAAGCTGAAGAGTTCCTGGTTTAGAACTAGCTGAAGTATGTCATGGCACCCAGATCATGTACTCTAAACACTCTACGGTTTATTTCTTGCCCGTAAACCCAGATTCTAAACCAGGATTAGGCTGTAGTTTGGAATCCTAGTCGGTCAATAAAAACCATTTTGTTAAAGTGCCAGATTTGGATGTCACAACAAACTGTCCTTAGCTCTAAAGCGGGAAGTCTTCAGTCTTGCCACAATACGCACGGGAGGAGAAGGGCACAAACCCAAAGCCTCCCTCACTTGCTCTCAAACAAACTATTATGGCTGAATGCACCCCTAGAGGCCAACAGTGGCATGATGTGCATGTCCGAATCAGGGAGTAAATCAATATAAAACTGGGCGAGAAGGATGATCTAAAGCTCACTAAAACTCATACCTCATTCTTTATGTCTTTTTTACCCTTGACAGTAAACTCCTCAAAGGCTCTTTGCTTGGTGAATTTTACTTAGGTGCGCCCCAGAATGTTCCTTTCCTTTGGTATTTGGGACTTCATGGGGTCACTGTGCAGCAAACTGAAAGCAATTCCAATAATCGTTCATTGGTTTAAAGTATTTCTTGAGGCAGACTTGTGAATAAAAAAGCAGTGCCAACAATAAGACAAATAGAAATAAAGAAAACCCTAGCCAAAGCACCAAATAAAAATCATGGCGTCAAAGAGTTCAGTTAAGATGCAGTGGTGGCACAGCTCTTCCTAAGCATTTTAAAAATGGAAACAGCAGGTACTATAGAACCCCAAGTTTGGAGAATGGGGCAAAGGGAGAAGGGGTTTAACTCTTCCCCTCCCCCATGCACTTTCACGGATGGAACTTTAGCGCTGGTATGCAGTGGGGGAGGAGATGCTTCCAGAACAAAAGAGTGTGTTTGTGTGTGAGAAGAGAGTTTTAATGTACAGAACAGCATAGAAAAGGAAGACTTAAATCCCCTCTCCACCTGCACCACAGGCCCAATTCGGGGCTCCTCACAGCTTCTATTTCCCTTTTAAAAAATTTGGGAAGATCGGATCACAAGCACAAAGTGGCTTGGTGTCATAGCATCAGTCTATCATGGTCAACATTGTGTACTCTGAATGGCATCGAAACTCCTCAGTCTCAGATTAAGTTTTTCATGTCACCTACGACCAGATCCTTTTAAGCTGAAAATGACAGGGATTGAACCTCGGATGTTCTGCATGCAAAGCAGATGTGTTACCACCGAACCACAGCCCCTTCTAGGGCCGCAACTAGACACCAAAACCTTAAGCAAGAGGTGAAGCCAGACTTTGGTTCCATTAAAAGCCTGGGTAAGCAAAAACAAAGATTACACCCAGCACTTGGAGCTCAGCAATGTAGGCATCAGGCAAATTAGTGCAGGGAAGGAATAGCATAGGCAAGGCATCACAATACCCCATCTTTGGGAGCTATCCCCCCCCCACCTCCAGAGGTGGGAGCAAGTAAAGCAGAGCTTCCAAGGATCTCTGGAAGGCAGGCAGGTTTGCATGGCAGTAAGTGGTCCATGCAGAAAGCCTGTTTTAACGTATGCCCTTATCAGCTCAATTACCATAGAGAGGCAGAAGTAAAACCTAATGCTACCCAACCATGAGGCTTTCTTGCCCTCAGTGAATATGGCTAGAGTCCACAGAATCCCTCTGAGGAAGTCATCAAATGCAATGATAAAAAGAGAATCGTGCAGGAGTAGGTAAAAGGTAATGCCATAAATTGCAGCTTAAAAACATCGCTGCGGGTAAATTGCTTTTTAACAAGCAGACAAGCTCTATCAATAGCATCTACCGTATGTTTTTATAAAGTGCAGAAATATGTTTTTAAAAGGCCAGTAAATAAAGTTCCTATCGATTTGATCTCAAGTGTAATCTGTTTTTCTGTCTGCCACCAACACTGGTAATAAAGCAGAATCATGTAATACGGCATTTCGGCTAATGCGACTATACATCACCACCGGGACTCCACGTTTGCTGGCGATCTATCATTTTCTATTGGGATTGCTTAGCTGTAGAATTTATAAACTTGCTCCAAATTGATGCAATGTCCAATTTTCTTTTCCAATTTATTTTTGGTTGAGCAAAGCAATATTGAGGTGTCTGCAAGACAACGGAGGGAGTATTTCCAGATGTTCCCTGCTTGACTTGAACTTCCTGCTCGAGCAAGTGTGCATCCAACACAAAAGGAAGTATAGTGGACAATAGGAGAACCCTTCTGACAAGTTGATGTTCTCCACTCTCAGAAACCACAGTGATGCCTAGAGCTTCTCAACAATTACATATTATACTTTTATACCTATGCTCAGAGTGTGCAACAAGCAATGGTCCAGCTGTTTACATAAATTGGTTTGACCAAGCAAGAGATTAACAAAATAATACGGTGAATAATATCAGTATATGTTAAAGGTACATTATCTCCCCCCTCCCCACGAACTTTAGAACAGAATCTGTGATTCAATTCCATCTTTGGTTTACACTGATAAACAAACCCCTAACCAAGGGCACCTAAGTCTACACCTAAGCCTGGTGTAGAACCGGTGTTGCAGTTCAGGAATGTGCATTTTTACAGACATTTCAATTAAAAAATCTGTACCTAATGTCTTGTGCACTGGCTTGCCCATGCAGAATACGTGGAGAACACTACATTCATTACCCATCCAGTTATGAATGACAATAAAGACATGTTTTCTCCAGTGCTTACATTTAAAAAGTTTTGGGCTCAGCTCTGAACAAAAAGGACAGCAAAGTGATGAAAACCTTTTATGCTTCGTAGTTACCCTCCAGTTACTACTTTTTTAAGCACTCTCCATTCTTTCCCTATTCTAACTTCAGCTGGGATAGCATGTGTATGTTTTTTAGATGATTCACACTATTCCTAGAAAGTCAGAGACGGTGAACTGGATCCCATGACTCTCCTCTTCGGACATAGGAAGGCTCCTTCCACTAGAGGTCCATCAGAGGTCCATCAGTGGCTATTAGCCACAAGGTATAGATAGGGGCTCTGGGGCAAGTGATGCTCTGTCTTCTTGGTGCTAGGGGGGGTCAACAGTGGGAGGGCTTTTAATGTCCTGGCCCCACTGGTGGACCTCCTGATGGCACTGGTATTTCTGGCCACTGTGTGACACAGAGTGTTGGACTGGATGGGCCTTTGGCCTGATCCAACATTGGCGTCTCTTATGTTCTTAGAGTAAGATTCTTCAGTGAGAAGAAGAGAGCCACTAGATCTAACCCCACTGAAATCCAAGGGAGGCAAAGTTGGGTAGTAATGAAAATGATTAGCCCTCTGGTTCAGTACAGACAATTGAAAACTGCTATTTCCTTTTTTTTCCTGGTAGCATATCAGTGTGATAAAAGATAACCACATCTACTTGTAGCTAAAAGTTCCCATGCCTTACAGTATTATTTTCTGTTCCACTTTTCTTCCAGATCAAATGGGTTTCTAGCACTGGTATACATACACAGAGGTGTGCTTCTCTTAGCACTAGGAAGTAAACGGAAAAGCCGAAGTAGCGGGGGGGGGGGGGGGACTGTTGGTTACTCTTTTCCTATATAAAGAAACCAGGAGCAGCCAGTGTAGTGGAATGAGGAAACCTGTAGTTTAAATTCTGCCTCACATGTGTAGTTTGTAGGGCCAAGCTACAAGTTACATTGTAGACCCATGACTGGATCTTTCAACTTTTAAATAGTTGTGTTTTTTTAAACTGAGGGCTTAAACCAGAGAAGACACTTGAAGTTCTGTACAGAATTCCCAAGGAGGTTGCACCTTAAAAAAATAGGTAGCAGCAGAGCTTAATTTTTGCTTCCAATGGATTAGTGGGGAGAGCAGTCTTATAAAGATATAATTGCAAGACTATCAGTACTCATAGATGACAGTGATGGACTTTCTGCAAGGCCTCAATACTACTAGCTTGCTGAAAGATTCTGATGGATTAAATTTTTTTAACTAATTTCACCAATTCTGCTGCTCTTCCCTCAAGATTACAGTTACTCATTTCTTATCACCATATAACTGTGAACTAAGCAGGGACAGATCTGTAACTGTAGCACTCTCATAATTGAGATATCACATTGTCTGAGTGAAGTGGTATAATTTTGAACCTGAAAAATGGCAACACGACTCCCAGGCTTCATAATTTCTGCATAGATTACTGGGCTGCATGCATGTAATTCTGAAGCACTGCATCCCTGTTCAGGGGTGTTGTTGACAATCAGAACATAGTTTTTTCCTTTATCTCCATTACCTGTATTAAACCATTTTGTATATTTGCTCCTCACAGAGTTATCTGAAGTACCCTAGTCAGCCATTTTTCACTGAAGGAGGGGTATAAGGTGGTGGGCCAGCCCTTCCCACAGGGAGCCACCTGCTAGTTATTGAGTTCACAGCCCACCGCTCTCTCAACACACAACCTCAGGCTTCCACTGCAACAACTGGGGCTGAGGTAATGCTCCTTGCAGGGCTAGATTTGGCCCAAAGGTCAAAAGCTGCTGTCCTAGGATCACTTCCAGCAACAGGCCTGAAGAAAAGGGCCTTTTATTAAAATATAATGATGTTGGGTTTTTTTTCTTTTTTAACTTGAACAGGACTGTGAATGAAACAAGTCAAAATCCCAGAAACAGCTCCCTTCTGCTGTGTCTTCTAGTCATAACTCAGGTGCAGACGTAGTGCCTTAAATCCGTTTATGAGCAACCAGGGGGAAAAATGTGTGCTTGGACGTTCAGCCCCCCAAAAGGTCACTCTCTCAATAAAAAGGTTATACAGAGCTAAAACTGCTTGCTCCAACACTGGCAGCAAGCTACACTAGCAGATCTAAAATCCATGCATTTCAGAGGAAGGTATTTCCTTTTGATTATTATGACCCTGGACTCCTGATTTTTTAAAATACAATTGCAATAAAAATTGCACTCCTCCTCCTTCTCTAGAACATTTCCCCTTAAAGAATGTTACAAGGGCTTTTCTGTTAAGTACAACATTACCATCTCTACAGTACACACTTTTTGCTGCATTCCAAACAACACATGCTCTCATACACAAACACAGTTCTGTATCACAGGCTTAGAATGGGGTTCATTGCAACATGCTCGGGGACTCTCAAAAGAGCCCTAATCACTGCTAGGTTCAGATTCCAGCTATTGTCTCACCTGCAAGGCCATCCTTTTTGGTGAAGGGGAAATTACGAGAGCTCCGCCAACTTCAGAACCATCCCAAGACATTCAAAGGTTAATATATATAGATATAGATATATAGTTAAAAAAAAAAAACCCTAACAAATAAACACAGGGAGTTTGGATCTCAGATACAGCTTTCTGCTTCTGATTTCAGGGCACTTCTTTCATTTGTCTAAAATTTAAAAAAAATATTGCCACATGCTACAAAGATTAGCACATTGTGTACTATTCAGCTTCACTCAACAGGGATTTGCTTGGAAGTCTACCAACCTTTTTGGGAAAAGACTAGAGAGCCACATGTAGGTTTTAGACAGGAAATGTCAGGCATAAACTATCTGCAGAGCTCTCCCTGCTGGCTGACTTAAATTCTGCAGTAAATGAGTGAGATTTCTATTGAACAGAGACAGTCAAAATTATATATTTCTATATAAAGCAGAGCCAACTGGGAACACTGATAGAAAGTACAGATAGATCTTTTTCACCATGAACAACTTCTCTTTCAGAAGCGGTTGGAAGCCTCACAGGTTCCAAATTCTTAGCCAAAAGCTGTTATTTTAGAATCCATGTAAAAGAAGTTCCTTTAACAAAGAGTTTCCAGGTGTTTATGGAATTACTAGCAGGACTTAGGGGTCATGTTAAACAATAGTTTGTATAACAAAATCTTGTTAGTCTACAGACATACATAACAAATCCCTTTTTGTGTAGAAACCTCAATTTTTCTGTTTTTTATCTTTCTCCCACCTCAACCCTTCAGTAGGGAGGCAGGGTTACCTGCCTCAAGGTGGCGTTTGGAGCTCTCCTGGCTTTACGATGGATCTCCAAACTACGAAGATCATTTCTCCAGGAGGAACTTTCAGGGGCAGACTGTAGGTTATACCATACTCTACAAGAAACAAAAAGCCCTGAAGTGAAATCAGATCCCTGATAAGCTCCCTCCCCAGGTACCACCTCCGAAGCTCCAGGAATTTTCCAAGCTAGAGATGGCTACCCTATGGGAGGATATCCTTCCAGTACTATAGTCTCTGTTAATCAACTAATTGTGGTTTGTGAACTCAGACATTCCTAACAACCGTAGTTTATAAACCAGCTACAATGTCACTTTGGAAATCTGGGTTTCATCCTGAGCAACAAACCTCAGTGTTTTCAACTGTCTGCCTTGAGATGCCACAGCTAACCAAGACTGAATCAAACTGCACTTCATGTCTGAATGCAGTCACTCCCTCCCACTGTTATTCACACCATACATGGCTATTCTTCAGCAGCACATGTATGCCTGATCGGTCACAAAACCACCACAGTAAATGCTTGTAAGAGATGCACACTTTTTAACATTTCAAACCGGAATGCATTCAAGACCATGCCTTTCGAGCCATGCTGTGAATCTTGCATCACCCCCTCTTCCAATCCCATTCATTCCCTTTTTCATGATCATCCTTCCTGCAGCTTCAGTGGAGGATTCCAGAGCAAATCCCGTCCAGTCCACTTTTTAAACGCAAGTTAAAAAATAATAACGGGGGCAGATATTCACGGATAGGGGACAGTTTGTTCTTTAACCCAGCTGCAGAGCACCCAGAATACATTTATGTAAAACACTGACAATTTGCCTTGCAACCAAGGTTTTTGAAGTGGCTCACAAAAATATCAAACACAGTACAAATTACTACCTCACTGAGGATGGTAGCAATGTTAAACATGGATTGTTTTATTTATGTAAACCATTTATATACAATTGCTCTCAGCCTATAAAGGCTCCCATGAACCGTTCCAATAAAACAAATCCATGATGACGACCAAAACCAGCACAGCCATAAATCCAGATGGTCACAGCGCAGCAGCTGAAAACAGGAACAAAAAAACGGGGGGGGGATAACTAGGGCCAGCATGGTATTAACAAGCAACAGAACAGAGAGCAAAAGTGACATGTTCACCCAGCACCTAAAACCAAGCAAGTTAAAAGCCAGGCAAAGACCTGCAGGAACCCGGCCTTCCAAAGACAAGGTAGCCATCTCATCCCACTTCAGAAGGCACAGGGAGAAGGGCCCTCAATTGACAGGCAGGAGTATGTGGGAGCAGACTGCTCTTCGAAGTACCCTGGTTCCTTAAAGGTTAGCAACCAGTTCACAAAGGAGGAGCTAATAGGCCTCAACGGCAAGTGACAGTAGCAGAGTAAGACACCACTTCTGATGGCCTAAAGCAGGGGAAAATAAAAATGTCTTCAATTTGGCACCAAAACCTCAAGAGAACCACACATCAACCAAATGAACACAGGGGGGGAAGTCTAGAGATGAGGCACCACCACAGAGAAAGCCCTGTCAGCACTGGATGCTGGCCATCTTGCCTCTGAAGGGTTGGGCGCACAAAGGGTAGAGGCCTCTGACAAAAGTCTCAAGGATCAGAAAGGCCAATATTCTATAAGTGCTACTCTTGTGCTTGCGACCCTAATAGCATTGCTTGCACCCTGCCTGGCACTTCTTCCTACAAGTTTCTGTTAGGCTTTAGTCCTCTGGCCTCTTGTTGCGAAATAATGAAGATCGACTCCAACTCCCCTGCCCCCTTCTAAGATTTAGTAACACAGCAGCCTGGAAATCAAAAGAAGGTGAAGATAAGACTTACCAAAGCATAAAGGCCTGTGTCCTCCAGGTCACTGCTATGTCAGAGTTCACATAAGCTAAGAAACAATGGGAACAGTATGTTTAAATGAGAACCCTGGGAGCTGGTTTGCTGCAGGAGCGGAGTGTAACTGCAGGCTGCTTTCATAATACTTAAGACAACTGCAGCATGATGGAGCCTTTCGGAGGAGGCAGAAAGAGTCAGAGATGCTGCCCACTTGCAAGTGGGAAAGATCCCATGGCAGAGTTAACTCTGGCATCCTGTGGGAGATTTCATCTCAGAGGCGAATATTGCTGATGAAACTTTAAGGGTAACACTGCCATCTAGCGTCCTTTCCTCATAAGCATTTCATACCGGTACGAGAAAATAGATCCAGATGGTCAGCCGTGTTGGTCTGAAGCAGCAGAACAAATTTAGAGTCCTGTGGCACCTTTAAGACCAACAGAGGCTTATTCGAGGTATGAACTTTCGTGTGCAAGGTAAAGTAAAGCAAAAAAGCCATGCTTTAGCCGGACAGAGGTTTGCTGTGATGTATGAATGCTGCCTCAACCTCTATGCTGAATTATGGGCAAATCTGTATTTCAGATGGGAAAATGTAAAGAAGACAGGGTCATTAGTTTTTCTCTGGAAAACAGATATACCGGGCTCCAATATCCTGCCTCTTTAAACTCACCTTAACTCTGTGAAGTCTCATCCAGGCACATTCCTCTTAGGAACTTTTCCTTATACCACTCTTCTCATACTAAACCTCTAAGGTTGCATTTTCCCCACAAAGTCTACAAGTTGCATTGCCCAGAATGTGATCCTGCAGTCATCAGCCCTGGTCATTAATGACTGCTTTTACACAAACGTTTTCCCTCTGCTTTGGCTCCCAACTGGAACACTTCTTTTTGAGCATCCACATGATAGAGTGCTCTAATCTTTTCCCAGTCCTCAACATCTCCTTCCCAAACGTTCTCTGGTCCAGCCTTTGCAGAAAGAGTGAAGTCCAAGGGTGTTTTCATGCCATTTGGGCAGAAAGGTACACATTGCCTTATCAAATTTCTGCCATTTTCCTGCCATGAATCCCTCAGGTCTGTTTTCCTCAATGGACCACCCGAGAGCTTATTCTTCTTTCTTTTAAGGTATTGCTATAGTGCTCTAGCAATTGCCAATGTTTTTAAACAAAGGCCTTGAAAAGCCGCCCAGCAGTACAGCATAAACTCCTTAGGGTAAAGAAAAAGCAGGGTATAGAAAACTTCTCTTCTTCTTCTTCTATAAGCCTTCACAGTGACTGGGTTCCCCCTAACGAAGGTCATCTGTGCTGCCCGGCTTACTTTCATTGGAAAGCTCCTATCATCAGGCAGACATACCACACAGTTCAACAACCATCAGCTATGAGAAGCAAGAAGGATGGGGGGGGGGGTGAGAGAGGGGGTCTCTAATGTCTGGGGTTCTCTCCACATCACCTCTACCAGCTGGCAGTTCCTGTTTCATCTGCCAGGCCCCAAGATATATTGCAGTGTTTTGTGCAACTTCTTCCATTGCACCGGGGGGGGGGGGCCACCACAGCAACTAAGCTTTAATTAAAATAAAAAGAATGACTAGGCCAGGTAGGCTATGGCAAGAGCGGCCCAGCACATAAGGAAGGGGAGAAAATCGAGTTAGAAGAACAAACAATAAAATAATAAATGTGAACCCTGAGCCATGCCCATTTATACCCATATCTTTTTTGCATACGGTGACAGATTTAAATTGTAACCCCAGTGAGAGCCAATCCAGACACAAAATGGGGTATAAGTGGATAAACCAACTAAGTACTACCTATACTTGGGTCTAAGTTTTCTGAGGCTTCTGTTGAAGTTGGTTTACAAAGTATCAATTTCCCCCAAATTAATTCAAAACGGAAAGCAAGATACAAAACAAATGCCAGCAAAGATTGTAACATTTATACTGTGGTTTCTCCCAAGTATCATTTCTCAAGCTTCAGGTGCCATTCCATGTATCCACAGATCCTGCCTTTCTTCCATCATGGAACTCAAGTGGCTTACACTGGGATCACCATACCTGCTCTGCTCAGTTTAAGCAAGGTTGCTGCATCAGATGCCCTTCAACCACATCTTGGGCCCAAAAAGTATGGCTTGCAACTCTCAGATTTCCATTATAGCACACTCTCATTCAAAGAGGCCTGAAATCCAGAGTCTGCAACCAAGCTTTCATATTCAGATTTAACAGCTCTGCACAATAACGTCTGGGTAGTGAAGAGCCTTTTGCTGCAGAATTTTCACTTGCCCTACAGTTATATCTGCTGTATCACAATCAGTGTTACTGAGTCTTGGGAAATTCCTGGGGATTTAGGGCCAGTGCCTGGGAAGGGCAGAGTTTGGAGAAGGAAGGGAACTCAGCAAAGATATGATGCCACAGAGTCTGCCCTCAGATGAAGAAGAGGAAGGAGAGGTTTTTATACCCTGCTTTCCTCTATCTTAAGGAGTCTCAAAGTGGATTACAATCACCTTTCCCTTCCCCTCCCCACAACAGGCACCTTGTGAGGTAGGTGAGGATGAGAGAGTTCTGAGGGAACTGTGACTGGCCCAAGGTCACCCAGCTGGCTGCATGTGGAGGAGGAGGAATCAAAAATGGTTCTCCAGGTTCGAGTCTGCCGCTCTTAACCACTACCCCATGCTGGCTCTGAATGGCTGCCATTTCCACCAGGGGAACTGATCTCTGTAGTCTGAAGATCAGTCGTAATTCAGAGAGAACTCCAGGCCCCACCCAGATGTTGGTAACCCTGTTAGTTTGACCCTGACTTTCATTTTTCCAAGATGCCAGTAGTGTTTACATGAAATGTGTAGTTAGCATCCTAGAGAAAGTTGCTGAGCAGCTTCATCTCAAAGTATGTACTTACAGGTGCTGCAGAGAAATAGGGAGAGAAATATTATGGAGCCAAAAGTGTTAGTTAAGTACTCAAGGTACACTGGTGAGTTTGGCTCATACCAGAAATACAGAGGAAATCTCCTTGTGATACGTAACAGCTAAACTAACCCAAATTGGCAAGCACTCCAAAAGATGGAATGCACATTTTCTGGCTATACCCAGCATCTTGTCTTGGCACTGAGCAATCAGCAAGCATCTTTCAGAGACGTAATGCCACAGGGAAACATGGTATGACCTGAAACCCTTATCCTCAGCTTCCTATCTATCCTTCCATGGTACTTATCAGGGCGGTCATCAAAATAAAATTTTTAACTTCTACAGCCACAGAAGCAGTTGGCACAGTAGACACATCCCCTGCAACTGAATTTCAGTCTCCACCTCCCCAAGTTTATTTGCTACTCGACTGACCCACTGACACTCAATACAGCAAACAGATCAACTTTGGCCCCGGTCACACGGGCCGGATATCGCGGGGGGGGGGAGGCATGGCTAATTGCCCCGGCGCAGTTTGATCCATGATTACGCGATCAGATGCACCAGCGGCACACCACGGGTCCTTCCCTCAGCGCCGGCGGGTAAACAAGGGACCGGAGGGGAATGCCGTGCGCCGGCGCAATCACACCACAGGAGTCTGGAGGCAGCCCATGGCAAACGTTTACTAGTACTTTGGAGGTACTACTTTTTTAACACGCATTTTCGGCGGTAAGCCACAGGTGCGCTCCACTTCCCAGATGTTGGGGTGTGATCATGCCCGGATAATCCGCCCACCATCCATGCCTCTCCTGCGGCAACTTTGCCGTGTGACCGGGGCCTATGACCCACAAAATGGAGCACACCAAGCAAACCATTCTGAGGGTCGCTCTTGCATTTATACTAAGAGGACTACGCTGCCACATTAACTACAAAATACCATTGCCATTCTGCCTGCAGGCCTGATGTCATTCAGGTCTGACTGGACCTAATACAGTGCAGTGTTTCTCACTACCCCTGCAGAAGTGCTTGATCAAGCTTTAGAAAATGATTGACAGAGTGAAAAAAGAAAGAAAGCTTTTTCCTCCCTCTCCCAAAACAGTACAACTTGGGGATAGCCAAATGAAGTTGATAGGCAACAGATTCATGACCAGACAAAGGAAGTATCTGTCAACCACATTTTCGTCCCTCCCTTCCACCAAGGAACTCAGGACAGCTTCAAGTTTATCCTCACAACAGCCCTGTGAAGCTGAGAAGGGTTGACTGGCCCAAGGTTACCCAGGGAGCTTTTAGGACTGTGCAGGACTTGAACCCATGTATCCTTGGTACTAGTCCTACATTGTAACCCCTAAACCATAATGGCTCTCAGTATATCGTCAAACAGTGCATAATGAATTTGTGGAACTCACTGCTACAGAATATTGCAACAGCCACTATATACATTAAGTAACTAAAGAAGAAAGTTTAACACAGCAAGGATAACCATGTAAAACAAGATCATTAACTATTAATATTATTTGTAAAAAAAATAGATTGGTAACATACAGTATACATAAAAAGCAACCTTACAAGATCGTGACTGACAGCTTAAAAACATACACAATGCTATATACAGAGGTAGATTCGGGGGGGGTCGCGGGGGATCGCAGTTCCCCCGGGTGAGGTGCGGGGGTGGGGCACATGATGAAGTCCCGCCCCCTGCTTCCGGCCGCCCCGCTTCCAGCCCTCATTCAGCCAGGAGGAGGCAGGAGAAGAGGGAGGGTAAGTTGCTTCCTCCCCGTCTCTCCCCACCCCTGCCTGCCTGGGGCCAGGGAGGGCCTTCGCGGGGCTTCCTTGCACTCCCGCCGGCCTTGCAGGTCCACCGCCGGGCCCCTCATTGGCCATCATACTTTTTAAAAAGCACTGGTTTTTTTGAGGGGAGGTATAGTCCACTAAGACTAGCGTGCCACCTGTCCAGGTTGTCCAGAGGTCCCCATCAGCTCAAGAACTGCAGATCTTGGAAGCTAAGCAGGGTTGACTCTGCAAGTATTTATGTCACACTTCCGGTGATGTCAGGGGGTGTGGCCTTATGACACACTTCCGGTGATGTCAGGGGGTGTGGCATATGCTAATGAGTTATGCTAATGAGTTCCCCTAGCTCTTTTTCTACGAAACGACCCCTGGCTATATATAATGTTAATACAATGTAATTTTAATATTGTTAGAAATAAGTTGATAACTGCACAAGACAGAAAAATCACACTTGGGGAAAAAGGTAAGGCCAAATTTAGACCAAGAGAAGCAGACTGCCTATAAAAGAGTTTTGAATTCCAACAATCAACTTAGATGGCTGTGCAAAGCGATCAGATAAGTAATGGAATATCAATCTGTTGATGACTGTTAGCCATCCCTAGCTCAACAGAGTCCCCATGTTCCGAGGCACTGTGCTTTTGAATACTAGCTGCTGAGTGACAACAGCAGGGAGAGGCTTTGCCCTCTGTGTCATTTGTGGGCTCTCTAGGGGGACTGGGACAAAGAGTATGCAGGGCTGGATCCAGCAAGCTCTGTGTCTTTTTTTCTTTTGGGGATTTGTTCGTTTGTTTTTTGCAGAGCTCCAGTTGCTCTGATCCCAGCCAACTCCTGAAGCAGAACAACAGGGAGGGGTTGTGGCTCAGTGGTAGAGCATCTGCTTGGCATGCAGAAGGTCCCAGGTTCCCTGGCATCTCCAGGTAAAAAAGATCTGGCAGTAGGTAATGTGAAAGACCTTTGCCTGAGAAACTGGAGAGCCACTGTGTCCTGCTCAATCCCGCCACTGCTGCCATGTCTGTCCCTACCCCAGGGATGCTGTAGGTCTCAGACTGGCTGCGTGTGAGGTGGTTGCCTCACCGCCCTCACTGTCCTTTCTCTGCTGCTAACTCTTGTGGTGAGGCGGTCAGATCCTCCCGTGGCCCGCCAGTTTTTTCTTCATCCTGGGGGACCGCCTTGCCTCTGTGGCCCAGAGTCAGGTCTTGCCCAGCCCCCAAGCCCTGCCAGAGCCTGCAGCCCCAGCCCAACTGCCCTCCCTTCTCCCCTCCTCCACAGAGGGTTTCAGGCCTCGGACTCTCCCAACACAGGTGGCTTATACAGAAGAACTTGCAGACTGATTATTCCCTTCAGAGGCACAGCTAGGATTTTGGGGTTCTGGGACAAGGTCCAATACCTCCCGCTCCCTCCCTAAGGTCATCCCTTTTAGCTGAGCAGTGCCAAATACTGTATAGGCTACAAAAAAATTATAAAACCTATGAACTACAAAATATTATTTGCTACAGTCCAATCCTATACAGATGTACTTCAGTCTAAACGCAAAGAAATCAGAGGGCTTAAACTGGAGTAACTCTATGTAAGATTGCATGGTTTACCACATTATACAGCCTGCAAATTGCACTACTAGGTTTTGTGAAGTTTAACTAAATATTTCCCCCCAGGACACTTAATACCATACATAAAATGGGATAACAAAGCCTTCCTCTTTCAACAGGCAACTGTTTTCCCTCCTACACCCATGTTAACCCAGCCTGACCTGGGTTTAGGTTCCTGGACTGACCACAGGCTTGTGCTGCCAAATCAGTCCACCGGACTAAGCCACTGCTGCTTTAACCAGTACAATCCCAAACTAAGTTGAACCCTTCTAAATCTGTTTGCCATCCATGGACTTAGAAGGCAGGAAAAGTCTGCTCAGGACTACACTCTAACATAGCCAGGCCTGGAAACGCAGCAGTGGTGTGGGGAATGTCCCTGCAGGATGGCAGGAAGACACACTACCAGGCTGCTGCTGCCCTGTTCAGGAAGGCAGTAATAAACGTAACAAAACAACAGAAGACAGTGGGGAGAAAAAACTTGGCCTGAGTGAGGCCACTGACACAAGCCCCACATTCCTCTGGGCAACTACCCCAACTTTGCCCTATGGATGGTGTGTGGTCAGGTGCTCTTTGTATTGTTCCCAGAATAATTAAGATGGAACAACATATGCCTTCCAATGCAATACATTACCATGTCACTAGATGCTGCTGCACACCACACAGCTCTCCAGGCACAGAGAAGATTTTTGTAAATAAGGGAGGAGAGACTGCAGCAGTAAGAACATGAGATCTTTCTAGGGTGGCAATATTTGTCTCTCCAAGCCACCCACAGAGCATTTCTAACACTCCACTTTCCTCCTACCTTAAATAAGGCCACTATAGTAGGGTCACTCCTCCTGTGAGCAAATGTTTCTACCACAATCATTCTCTCCCTGTCCCCTGGACCCTCAAATCCCCCCCCCCAAAAAAAAAAGTTCCAAGAAAAATTTGTATGGATTTAAATGTTGTGCCTAGGAAATCAGCAAAGCAGGTATGATGTTGAGGCATCTTGATCGGTGCTTTTCCTAATGCAGTTGCCAGAGAAGTTGCGTGGTTGCATCATGATCAGTAAAGGAGCTGTTACAACTACAACACTAGCAATCATCTTTTTAAGTTTAGGCTGATACACAATTCTGGATCAAAGCATATACAGAAAGAATTATAACATTTCTCTCTCGCCAGTCCTCCAGAGACCTTAAGATGCATACATAGTTCTCTCCCCTGCCCCCACACACTTATCTGTACACCTTGTAGGTCCAGGGCTGCTAAAAGAACTGGAGAAAAATATCTTCCCTTAAAAAGGTTATTGATTTGCTTCCTTTATGAGTTGCCCTGCTTCCCAGTGGGGACCCAAAGTGACTTACGTCATTCTCCCCTCCTCCAGTTTATCCTCACAACAAGCCTGTGGGGTAGGTCAGGATGAGAGTATATGAATGGCCCAAGATCACTCAGCAAGCTTCCATGAAGAGTGCGGATTCGCATCTGGCTTTCCCAGATCTCATTCCAACCACTACGTGACACTGGCTTGAGGTGTTAAAATGGGCAGCTGATGGTTTTCATTAGTAGTGGTGGAAAGTGCTGTTGAAATACAATCAACATGGTAACCCTCTTGGGTTTTCAAGGCCAGAGATGAAAAGAGGTGGTTTGCCATTGCCTGCCTCTGGTCCCTGCCACACGGCAGGAAAAACAACGGCCTAAGTGCGACTAATCTGAGCCACACCAAAATAGAGACGCTGCGGCGGGATCCCACGGATCCCCTGAGCCGCGGCGCCGTTGCTCCCCGGCACGATCAGATGCCGGGGAGGAAGCGACGGTCGGGAGGGGGAGGCTGCCAAACTGCGCATGTGTGAGCATGCGCAGTTCGGCCAGGAGCCGGGGATGCACCGGCGGAAGGAAGCGCCGGCGATCCCACGCCTGGCCTTGATGCGGCCTTTCCGGATGAACCACCCAGGTAGGTGGTTTCTTTTTGGTGCGGGGTTTTGGGCGGAAGGGCCGGATCGGGTACGGACTGCAACGCTTCCCAGATGTTGTGGTGGGATCGCGCCCGTTTGCTGCACCCCCGATCCGTCCCTCTCCCGACCCAAAACCTCTCGTGTGACCGGGGCCTCTGTGTAGCTACCCTGGACTTCCTTGGTGGTTTCCCATACAAGTACTAAGCAGGGCCAACCCTGCTTAGCTTCTGCGATCGGGTGAGCCTGGGCCATCCAGGGCAGGACAATGGTTTTCACTGCATGAAGGTAAATGATGTTATTTACCTCCCCGCCATGAAAAGCATCAGATGCCCATTCCAACAGATTAAGCTTTTACTAGGACAAGACAGGACATTTTTCTCCTGCCCATTCAAACAGATTAAGCTTTTACTAGGACAAGACAGGACATTTTTCTCCTGTTGGCAACCCTAGGTGGGCTAGACCAAACAACGGCCATGGGCACAAGGCTTCTTGCACCGTATAATCCTTTGCAGAGTTAGACTGTTGTAACTCTGCAAATAATTGCACTGTGAAGGGAGGTCTGTGGCTGAGTGGGAGCTGGACTTAAGTCTCTCTAGGGCCATTCTATTCACTACACCATTTTAAACAAATTCTTGGTTCCAATGTGCACTATGTTAAACAGTGACTCCTGAACAGCTGTGGGGGTTCTAGGATTCCAGTGCATTTTTAAGGCTTTAAGTTTTAAGGCTTACACTAGTGTTGATACTAGACACTACTAACCAAAAAAAAATGTGTAAGACAACCTGTGATTCATTATCATTGTAATAGATCCACATTCAAAACACCTCTGCCACCATCATAAATATCTGCACGTGAAGATACAATTTATGTCTTACCCCATCTGCCTTCTGGTATCTGACATCTGGACTGCTCCATTCCTTGGAGATCTGCTTTCGGTACTGGTTGCACTTTGGAATATATGTACAGCCAACATCTCCCAGTTCTGGATACAAAACTTCTAACCCCCCTCTGTAAGAGACAGAATGCGTGAGGGTCACATAGAATGCAAGATGCAGAAAAACCTGAGAATCATCAGGAAGTCAGTGAAGAACGTTTTATCAACATTTCATTTGCCCCAAAGGGCTGTATATGTCAGGAAAATTAATCCAAAATAAAGATAACATTCTCTTGTTCCCTTGTCACAGCCTCCAAGCATTAAAGTTGCTACTCCACACTTTGATCTTGAGAACATACCAGCTCTATGTGCAGAAGGGCTTAAAGTAATTAACATGATTAATAGATTCTTTCTGGGCTTTAGCTCATGTGCCTAGAAGCATTATCCTAAAAATACAATTAAGTGTGTTAATAGGGGTCATTATGCCAGATTAACAGATCTGGAAAATGACAAGAATTACTACTATATCAACTATGAACAAACAAGGCTGCCTTGAATTTGATCAGACTGCTAGTCCACTTACTTAGCTCTCCAATTTGTGAAGGCTCCTTGGGCAATCGTAGCCTTTACCTTGAGGATACTAGAGCCAGCTAGCTCCTGCCCATCAATGGGCACACCCTAAATTGTACTAATGGAAAATGTATCTTGCAAGGATCTTATTTGCATCAATGCACATAAGAACTCGATCAGAACGGGTCTTATCAGTCCAGCATCCTGTTTTCAGGTAGCCTACTAACATAGTATGAAGGCAGCAGCCCCAAGTAAGTGATATGTAGGGTAGACTGCCTCAGAACAAGGACAGTCCATTTGGTTGTCATGGCTAACAACTGTCAATAGACCTCTTCTACATGATTTTGCATAGTGCCCTTCTAAAGGCATCTAAGGATTGTATGATCACAAGACTTTCCTGGGAGTAAGCTCCACTGAGCAGACCTGCTTATGGCTGCTCTGTAAACCACTACCTCTGGAGACGATGAATCCCATGAGTTAGCCATGTGTTGAATGAAACAATATTTTCTTTCAACTGTCCTCCCTTTCACTGTGCACAGCTGAGGTCTCGAAGCGAGATCAACCCCCCCCCCTTTTATGCTACACTGTTTAGAATGGCACTGTTAAATAATCTTGTTTTCCTAATTTGAAAAGCCCCAAATGCTTTAATTTTTCTTCATGAAAAATCTCTGTGCCATTTCAAGCACTCTTACGCCCTAAGATGGGGCAGCCAGAATTGCATACAGTATTGAAAATGCAGCTGCACACCTGACTTACAAAGGTGCTGTCATATTGACCATGTTGTTTTTCTCGTAATAAAAACCTAACATGGAATTCACCTTTTCCACAGCCATAGCACAGCCTTTATGTTTTCATTGAGCCATTCTCTATGGCCTAATTATCTCTTTTCCTGGATAGTTTACAGCCAGTTCAGATCATATTCAGGCTTAGCTGAGATTCCTTGCCCCAGTATGCACCTCTTAACATTTAGAAATTTATTCTCTGCTGAACCATTTTCCATTTTCTCAATTTGAAAAGATCCTTTTGGAGCTCTTCATAGTCTACTTAGTTTTTTACCATCCTGAATAATTTGTTATAAGCAGCTGGGCCTAGATGACTCATGGAACTTGCATGGTGGCAAGTTGCCCAGTAGTTACTGTCAAGGCCTGGCCATGATAATCCTCCCCTCAAAACAGCCCAGGAAAGAGCCCTGTGCCCTCCCCCACCTTTTATTTACTGACCATACATTTGTAGTTGCCTAGCAACAGCCACAGAGGGCATTTTTTCTTAAAGCTACAGGTTCTGCTTCTATTATTCTATTATTATGATCCCACCCACTTGTCTGTTTTTTATTCCAGATTTTTCTGCAAACCTGGGGCTTTAATTTTTTTTTAAAAGCAGATACCCCACTGATACAGGAGGTGTTAGATCAATGGTCCAATGGGACTTGGTTCCATGTAATCATGTTCAATGCTGCAACATGCGTGAGACAAGTCCATTTTATATCATGACTATTTTGGCAAATCTCTTTTTAAAGTAGTCTAGCATAGTGGTGATCACTATACCTTCTTTATTTATTAAAACATTTTTACCCCACCTTTCCTATTGATTCAAGGCGGCTTACAATTAACAGGTTAAAAATGCTTCCAGTTAAAACCCAAATAAATTAACAAACCCCAAATCTCTGGCAGTGAGCTGCATAGGTTAATTATGCATGGCATAAAGGAGTATTTGCTTCTTTCTGTTCTGAATTGACTGTCCATTGGCTTCAGCTGGGCAGAGGCAAGGAGTAGAGAGCACATGGTGAGTTGCTGACAGAAGGTAAGGGATTTTTCTTTTTCCCTTTGCCTTCCTAGCTGCTGTGTGGGAGTTGAGATAGAGTTGGGTTCTTTGTAGCCTGATAGAGAGTGGTTCTGTTTAAGTCTGTTTGGGGCTCTTTGTGATTTCGGAGTTGTTGGAGGCTGAGTGAGTTGCTGTGGAGTGCTGTTGATTGCAAGCCCCGCCCCTATTGTGTTGGGCTCTGCTGTGCTGGGCAGGAAGGGGCCTTTTGAAACAAAGGGCTGCTCCTCACCAGAGGTTCTTAGCCTGTGGGCCTTGCTTGAAGGCCTTGTAAGAACCTGAGTAGAGGGCTGCTACTGAGTTATGGAGAGAGAACAGCTGGCAAGGTAGCCATTTGGTCAGTCTCAAAGTTTTCAGGGTACATCACCACAACAAGAGTTTTCATCGAACTTTGAGGAAAGTTCCTGAGGCTGTAGAAGATAGCATTGCCATGATCATTTTTCTGCCATGCCAAAAAATGCATTATACGTGCTGCAAGTGCAAGCTTATAAGAATGCTTGAGGAGAAGGTGGGAGAACTCGAGGCACAAATCTGTACACTGAGGAACATCAGGGAGGCAGAAAGGTATTTAGATGTGACGGAAGAGGGGTTCCTGAGAGAACGGCAAGAGCTAGCAAATCCTAAGCAAGAGGAAGGAAGTAACAAGGAACAGGTGGATGAGTTGAAGAATGTGACCTTGAGAAGTAAGATAATCAGGAAACACTCACACCAAGTGGAGCTGCAAAATTGATACCAGCTGCTTCTGATGATGGAAGATCAGAATAGCACACTCTGAGATCAAAAGGATGTGACTGACACACAAACACATAGGCAGAGAAGGAACCAAGCTATCCCATGGAGGAAGAGACGAGTAGTGGTGGTTGGTGACTCCCTACTGAGAGGGACTGAAGAAGTTGGGTGCAGACCAGACAAGGAATCTCGAGAGGTTTGTTGTCTTCCTGGAGCGTGTATGCAAGATGTGACTGAGAGAATTCCAAGACTGGTCCAAACCTCTGATCGCTACGTGCTCCTGCTGATCCATGTGGGAACAAACGATATGGCCCGAAGAAACTTTGAATGGATCTCCAAAGACTACAAGGCTCTGGGAAAGAAGGTGAAAGGTCTGGGGGCACAGGTGGTGTTCTCCATTTTACCTGTTGAGGGCCATGGAGCTGGAAGGGAGAACAGGATACTGGTGTTGAATGGCTGGTTACGTAGATGGTGCTGTCGAGAGGGATTTGGCTTCTTGGACCATGGTATGTACCTCCGACATGAAGGACTGTTAGCGATGGATGGGGTGCACCTTACAAAGAATGGGAGGAATATTTTTGCTGGAAAACTTGCAAGCCTGATCAGGAGGGCTTTAAACTGAAGCCATCGAGGGTGGGAAGAAAAAGCCTGATGTTGTGCGGCACCCCCAACCAATGTTCCCTCTAAGCTGAGTTAGTGTGAGCTAGCTCTCAGTTTTTTAGCCTCCGGCTCACACATTTTTGTCCTAGCTCAGGACAGATGGCTCCAGAGCAAACTAATTTATCCAAATCGCTGGCTCACAACTTTAATGCCAGTTGCTCACAAAGTAGAATTATTGCTCACAAGACTCCACAGCTTAGAGGGAGCATTGCCCCCAACACTAAGTTCAAGAAGGGGAGTGACCAGAGAATAAATGAATGGGAGAGAGGTGAGTTCAGTGATTTTCATTTGAATTCGAAGGGACCTATGGTAGGGAAGGATGTCTGTGATCTGAGATGTCTTTATACTAATGCACAGAGTATGGGAAATAAACAGGATGAACTTGAACTTCAAATATTGGGAAGTAAGTAAGATCTGATAGGTATCACTGAGACTTGGTGGGATGAGTCTCATGTGGAGCACAGAGATCAAAGGATATACCTTGTTCAAACAGAACAAACAAAAAAGAAGGTGGGGTGGCACTATATGTCACGAATGAATACACTTGCACTGAAATTCAGGATTTTGAGAGTTGCCCTGTTGAAAGTGTGTGAGTAAGGATAGAGCGAGGGGAAAAGGGGGGGATATTGTTCTGGGGGTATACTACAAACCTCTGAACCAACCGGAGGAACTGGATGATGCATTTGTACAACAGCTTGCTAAATTTTCACAGAGACAGGATGCTATGGTTATGTGAGATTTCAACTATACAGATATTTGCTGGAAATCTAACTCTGCTAGACATGGGGCATCCCGCAGATTCTTGAATAGTTTTGCAGACAACTTCATCTCTCAGAAGGTGGAGATGGGAACCAGAGGATCTGCTATCCTAGATTTAATCCTAACAGGGAAGAACTGGTTAATGAAGTGAACGTTGTGGGATCCTTGGGGAATAGTGACCATGTCAGCTTGGAATTTGACATAGAGAAGGACGTGAAACCAGGACATAGTAGGAATCGTATCCTGGACTTCAGGAAAGCTGATTTCAAAAAAACTCCGAGAAATATTAGGTAGGATTCCGTGGCTGGAAATGCTATGGGGGGAAATCTGCATAAGAAGGATGGGTGATGCTGAAAAATGAAGTGCTTAAGGCACAATCTCAAACTGTTCCGGTAAGAAAGAAAGGAGGGAGACTGGTAATGAAGCCAAGGTGGCTGAACAAGGAACTCTCTAAAGAGCTGAAACTAAAAAGGGAAATGTACACGAAATGGAAGGAGGGTCAGATTACTGACGGTGAGTACAAGAAGCAGGCTCGAATCTGTAGGGATGGTGTCAGAAAGGCTAAAGCACAGATGGAGCTGAGGCTTGCAAGGGATGCTAAAAATAACAATATTTTAATGTAATGTAACTGGTATTTTATTGGAAGCCGCCCTGAGCCCGCTTGTGGGGAGGGGGGGGTATAAATTTGAAGAAATAAATAAATAAATAAATAAGAAAGGATTCTATGCCTATGTTTGGAGCAAAAAGAAGAACAGGGATGGGGTAAGCACATTCCTAGGGGAAGACAGTCGAGCCTTAACAAAGGATGAAGACAAAGCGGAATTACTCAACTCTCACTTTGTGTCAGTCTTTAACCGTAAATTGAGCTGTATACAAACTGAAGAATGCAGGGCATGTGAAGAAAGGAGGAATTGCCAGTCCAGAGTAAGTAAGGAAATGGTTAGAGAGCATCTAGCTCCCTTAAATACTTTCAAATCTCCTGGGCCGGATGGCTTGCATCCCAGGGTGCTAAAAGAAATTTCAGAGCCTCTAGCTCTAATCTTTGAGATGTCCTGGAGTACTGGTGTTGTGCCAGAAGACTGGAGAAGAGCGAATGTCCCGATCTTCAAGAAGGGGAAAAAGACGGACCCGGGAAATTACAGGCCTGTCAGTTTGACATCAATACCTGGAAAAATTCTAGAGCAGATTATTAAACGCTCTGTGAGCATCTTGAACGGAATGAGTTAATTGGTAGTAGCAAGCATGGGTTTATCAAGAATAAGTCATGCCAGACCAACAGAGTTACTAAAATGGTTGACTCTGGCAATGCTGTGGATATAGTGTATCTAGATTTCATTAAAGTATTTGACAAAGTTTCTCATGATATCCTTGTGGATAAACTGGTTAAGTGTGGGCTGGATGGTGCAACCGTTGGATGGATTCATGGTTGGTTGAAAAATCATACCCAACAAGTGCTCGTAAATGGCTCTGCATCTATGTGGAGGGAAGTCTCGAGGGAGTGCCGCAGGGCTCGGTCCTAGGCCCCATGTTGTTCAATGTTTTTATAAATGACCTGGAGGAAGTCATAGAGGGGATGCTTATCAGATTTGCAGATGACACGAAGCTGGGTGGGATTGCTAATTCTGATGAAGACAGAGTCAGGATTCAAAATGATCTAGATAGGCTGGAGCAGTGAGCTGAGACAAATAAAATGAATTTCAGTAGTGATAAGTGCAAAGTCCTACACTTAGGTACAAAAAATCAAAGGCACAGATATAGAATGGGAGGGACTTGGCTTGACAGCAGCATATGTGAAAGGGATCTAGATGTTCTGGTTGATCACAAGCTAAACATGAGCCTGCAGAGTGATGTGACTGCAAAGAAAGCTAATGCAATCTTAGGATACATTAACAGAAGCATTGTGTCCAGATCACGGGAGGTGGTAGTTCCGCTCTATTCTGCTATGGTCAGGCCTCACCTGGAGTACAGTGTCCAGTTTTGAGCACCACATTTTAGGAAGGATGTTGACAAGCTCGAGCGTGTCCAGAAGAGGGCAACCAGGATGGTGAGAGGGTTGGAATCCAAGTCTTATGAGGAAAGGCTGAAAGAGTTGGGTATGTTTAGTCTGGGAAAGGGAAGGCTCAGAGGGGACATGACTGCAGTCTTCAAGTATCTGAAGGGCTGTCATGTAGAATATGGAATGGATCTATTCTCTCTTGCTCCGGATTGCAAAACTAGATCTAATGGGTGGAAATTACAAGGGAGTTGTTACCGGCTAAAAATCAGGAGAAACTTCCTAACTGTAAGAGTTGTTGAGCAGTGGAACAGACTGCCTCAGGAGGTGGTGGATGCTCCTTCGCTGGACGTTTTCAAGTGAAGGCTGGACAACCATCTTTCGGGTGTGTTGTCGGGCTATCTTTTGGCTATGCTCCTGCAGAGTGCTGGGGGTTGGACTAGATGTGTCGCAACAGCCAGGAAGTCGTAAATCAAGACCAGCGCCAGGAGGACGTCGCCCGCAGACAACAGAAAAAAAACCCAAACAACTCGCTACAAAGGGTGCCTGGTAGGTTAGTCACCCCCCCCCATGTGAACAGCTCAGAGCCCTCAGGGGGTGAGCGGTATACAAATGGAAGAATAAATAAATAAATAAATAAATAAAATGACCTTCAAGGTCCCTTCCAACTCTAACATTCTATGATTCTATGATTCCATCTCCTCTGGTCTAGCGCCCATCATACTAACCATTATACCACACTGGCAGAATATCTCAACATGCCAGCAGTGAGAGCTGATATTTACCACCCCAGAGCACAACCTCCTTTTCAAACGTTTTCTCCAGCATAGTAAATCCAGCTCTCAGCATCGGAGGGCATCCTGAAAGTCCAATATGTAACTGACCTGACAAAAAAAATAATATCACGAGGACTTTACCACATTACAAACAGCAGTGCATGAATTAAGCCTACAAAAAAAGGCTCTTCTTTTTAACGTGAGCTCATTCTAAGTGACAAGTTTAAAGAGCAACTGGAAACATGACCTAAACTCCTCTGGGCGGAGTTAAATCTTTCAGGTTACTTTACTTAATCTAAGTCCGAATTGATCAGTCTCATCCATACACCCTCCAGTCAGAGAAGCAATCCTTTAGCAGCTGCAGAGCAGCAGATGTGAGACCATGTATGGAGGACACAGTAGGGTCAGGAACACTATACTGTAACAGGTGTCCACTGTCTTATATACTCAACAATGAGTACCACAAAAATGGCATTAATAAACAAATTACAAAAATGAAAGGGTGCTTCTACACTTTTTTTTTACAATTATCAGGCTGTTACATAAGTATCTGGTGGTGTATTTAAAGACTGGTCAGAATTGAGATTAAAAGGACAAAAAAAATCTTGTTGCACCTTTAAAACGAACAAATTTAAGGTGCCTCTTTGCCTTATTTGGCTGAAGCAGACTAATATAGCTACCCCTCTTGAGTACTGAGATTAAGCTTTTATTTTGAGATAAAGTGAGCTGTGCCCCTCAAACAGGTGACATAAAAATTCAGATAATTATACTCTGCCATGATATTCAGAGGAAGTGTGTCCATCAAAGATTATGTTTTCAATACCATTCTATGTCACTCGCGTTTTAACTAAAATATTTGATTTTCCATAGTATTGGGTGGCATGGGCCATGATGCTCTAGAAGTGTCTAGAAGTGCAATACACGCAAGGATTCTTTGGGGCTGTACTTTGGTAGCTCGTTTCCAATGCCCAAACCGTCCAAATGTTGAAGAGTAACTAGCTCACCTGCAAAAGTCGGCATCCCTCCCATCCAGCTTCTGAAAGATGCATTCCTCTGCATGGATACCCTCTTGAACAGCAATGACACTCAAGCCGAACCAAAAGAAATAAGTGACCAGAAGCTTCATTATAACCTGGCAAAAAGAAACAGCGTGAAATTAGGCCACAATCTTAGGTCTCCCTGCTGGTTTGCAACTTACACTGAGTAAGGCCATTTCATCTGAGTTCTACTGTAGGGAGCCCAATCCTCCCTTCCACACCACGTTGCATCTGCTGCTATTGCACCGCCTGCATGATAACAGTCATTTTGCATCTTGCCCCCACCCCCCACTGCTCATTAAATTACACTGCTCTTATGTAAGACTCTTCCTTTCTCCAGTCTTTCATTTAATCCTCCTTTTGTCTGACATCAACTACATCTCCTCACAATGCACCATTTAAACAAAACAAAAATATAGGCTCCTGGTGGGTTCTGTCAACTGTCAGCTCTTGATAGGACTGTGCTGCTAAATAGTGCAAGGACATCCCAATGGCAGCTGCTTGCCTTGCACAGAAAGGTAGGAGATGCCAAAATATGCTACTCACCATGTGTTTAACTGCTAGCTAGCAAAATGAACTCAGTACTTCCCAGTCCTCCAAAGATGACACATACATTCCCCAGCCTGCAAGTCAGCAAACTGATTGAATAAATCAAGCCTTACTGACATAGTAATTCCATCTTACATTGCAGCTCTTCCCTTTGGGCTATATGTCGGCCAGCTGTTTTAGAAGACTCCCCATGTTCTTAGTGCAGTTTTGCAGATTAGCTACAAATCCAGAGTTAGCATCAGTTCATTTAAGCCTAGGCCCACTCTTCGAGCCCCCACAAACACCTACTGGCAAGATGAATTTTTTTTGTAAAGTTGTCCTAGAAAAGCTATTTATCTTTATTATCTAACACACTTTCTCCAAACGAGAGGGCCAAGGTAGCTCACAATGTTGCAAAATGTATCAACAACATGTAAACATACATCACATTTATAAACATCAGAACATCTTAGCACATCAGCAGCTAAAAACATTTAAAACCAACATCTGAAATAATGTAAAAACGTATTAATAGGTGTTGGTCTTAAGACCGTAATAATAATAAACTAAACTAATGTTGTTGTTGTTGTTGTTGTTGTTGTATTATTATTATTAAAAGCAGAAAACCAAATTAAAACCGAGAAAGAAGCAGAGCCAGATACACGAAAATCACAAAAAGGAGAAGATGAAAAATTACAACTGGGAAAATAAAAAGGGGTCACCTGGGGCCTAATATTTAACAGACTCAGCACCAGGTGAACCACCACAGGGAGAAAATTCCAAAGTTTGTATGCCTCAGCAGAGGTCTGGCCCTAGATTGCCACTTCACTCATAGAAAGGTAGGATTTCTGGAAATTTTGAAGGTATGGGGGAGAATGTGCTTTCCTCCACTTTTTTGGAAAACACACGGAGGGATTTAAATATATGCAACACCTAGTGCTAATCCTAAACAGATTTACATCCTTCTAAATCATCTTAAATCAATAGGTTTAGAAGGGTATAATTCTACTTGGGGTCACAGTGGCTTAGAAGTTAAGATGCTGAGCTGCAGACCAGAAGATCTGTAGTTCGGCAGTTTGAGACCCTAGTGCTGCATGACGGAGTGAGCTCCCATCTCTGAACCCAGTTCCTGTCAACCTAGCAGTTTGAAAGCAAGAAATTGCAAGTAGATAAATAGGCACCACTTCGGTGGGAAGGTAACAGTGTTCCGTGTGCCTCGGCGTTTAGTCGTGCCAAACACGTGATCAGGGAAACATCTTCAGATAGCACTGGCTCTTCGGCTTGGAAATGGAGATGAACACTGCCCCCTAGAGTCAGATTCAACTAGCTTTCGAGCAAGGGAAACCTTTACCTTTACGCTTAATTCTGCTTAGGATGGCACTGTTACTTTCTTATCAAACTCAGCCTTATTTTCCTAATTTAACATAAAATGCATCTTTGTGACTTAGTATATAAAACTGCAATACTTGAATTTATTTAAAAGTACCTTAGTTTCAACAAGCAAAATTTCAAATATCCAAAGAGGAAGCTGCGATTTGTTATATCCTATGCAACCTCAGCACTTATATCTGGGCCAAACTACATATTCGTGTTTTTAAGGAATTGGGTCTGGGGTCACATTTAAACAAGCATATCCTTGAAAATATATTGTAGATATATTATACTATTATTATACTAGAAATAAGGCCTGTTGTGGAAATAAATACGAGCTCTAGAAAGAGGCTCTGGGTGGGTGGCTTGGCCTTGGGCACTTCGTGTCAATTTCCTGTGGTGACCTCAGCAGTGTCTAATGACACAGAGTCCACCGTTTCCTCCAGGGGAACTGATCTCTGCCATCTGAAGAGCAGCTGTAATTCTGAGTGATCACCAGTCCTCACCTAGAGATTGGCAACAATGGTTCCCCAGGAGGAAATGGCTGGTTTGGAGGGTGGAGTCCATGGCATTGTACCTGTCTGAGGTCCCACCCCTCCTCAACCACCACCCTTTCCAGGCTCCATTCCTCAGATCTCCAGGAATTTCCCAACTTGCAGTTGGCAACCCTATCTCCTTCCAACCCAAGCATCAACCTACTGTTATCTGCCCCTCTGACTTCATCTTTCCATCTCTTCCCCCCTCCCTCCCGGAGAGCAGTTGTAATTCTGAGTGATCTCCAGCCATCACCTGGAGATTGGCAACAATGGTTCCCCAGGAGGAAATGGCTGGTTTGGAGGGTGGAGTCTATGGCATTGTAGCTGTCTGAGGTCCCACCCCTCCTCAAACCTCACCCTCTCCAAGCTCCACCCCTCAAATCTCCAGGAATTTCCGAACCTGGAGTGGTCAACCCTTTCTCCTTCCAAGTCAATCATCAACCTACCTTTATCTGCCTCTCTGACTTCAGCTTTCCATCTCCCCACCACCACCTGCAGCCTCTACCCTGCTCTGAAGCCCTGACTGCTACATTACACTGGCTGTCATAGGGGGACCATCTCAGCAGGGTATAAGGACACAGAATCCACCATTTTCTCCAGGGGAACTGATCTCTGCCATTTGGAGAGCAGTTGTAATTCTGAATGATCTCCATCCCTCACCTGGAATCCCCAGGAGGAAAAGTAGTCTTTCTCTGTAGTGGAGACCAAAGCAGCTTACATAATTCTCCTCTTCCCCCTTTTGATCTGCACAACAACCCTGTGAGATAGGTTAGGCTAAAAGTCTGTGACTGGTCCGAAATCACCCACTCAGCTTCCACAGCAAGAACCTGGGTCTGGCAGACCCTGCTCTGAAGTGCTAATTGGTACGCCACGCTGGCTGTGGTATCGTCTGGTATCACAACTGAACTCCAGACAACAGATCTCTCTCTTCCCCTGGAGAAAATAAGTGCTTTGGAGGATGGACTCTATGGCATTCTATTCAGCTGAGACCTCTCCCCTTCCCAAACCCTGGCTTCCGTAGACATCAGCACAAATTCTCCAGGAATTTCCCAACCTGGAGCTGGCAACCCTAGTCAGGACTGGCTCCAATGAGTTCCCCACAAAGGCCTGGAAAGGGCTTCTTTCCTTTGTCTTTTAACTGACAGACCTAAGCTTGGTTGCCTAGCAACAGCCACTGAGAGAAGCAGAAGTGTCTTCATCAGGAGAGACAGCTGTTTTGGCAGTTATTCTGACAGGAAACAGTGGCTGTGGGTGGGGAAGAGGAGCAGACCCAGCACCCAGCCAGTGGCACGCAATTACTCTTGAGTGGTGGTTGATGGGCCAATGGCTAATGGAGCGCACAGCACAGCCAATGGGAGAGCTGGAAATGGCCAATGCGTTAGGAGAATTATATTTATAAGATAATGCTGTTAGACTGCCTTACATTTAAATCTTAATACTACCCATTTTGAATTAGTAAAGTCTTGGTTTAAGGCAAGTTCATACAAAGCATTTATGGGGCTAGCCTGTTGGGAAAATACCTATTGAGGGAGGTCAGTCATTTTTAAATTCATGGTATTGTAATAATCACGTGGCAAATTCTCAAGTTTATATGTAGTGTTTTAATCAAGCTGCAAGAGAGCACTAGGTTGTGCCCACTTATCCAGCAAAGATATTACAGAGCTTTGTAAAAAACAGTTATTGACCGCAGCATCCTGTGAGGCTATTATGTCTCTGGTAATTTTGCCCACTTGGCAGCACAGCAGAAACAAGAGTTGCTGACTATGATTCTTCTGTAGCCTTTGTAATCAAGCAATGTACGTTATTGCTCTGCTGTTTCATTTCTGCTTGATTTTACAAACAGTTCTTCTAGGTTGCTGAGATGAAATCTATGAGTGGCAGAAGTGGACAAGGTGCTTGAATTAATGGTGGGGGGAGAAAGGACGAGATCCCTTGGGGAAAAAATCAACAAGCCTCACACCTTGATTTCCCTCAATTTATCCCTTCCCACTGGCCCACATAAGCCACACCCACAACTTTGTTCCTACAGCATGTCACACAAATTACTCATATAGAACTCAATTTGTTATGGAAAAAAAGTAGAAGATTCATACAGCACGTTTGTTCTCACTATACTTCAGTGGGATCTGGAATGAGAAATACCTTCCACTATGCGTGGCTCACCCAACAGACATTCCACCAAGAAAGAGCCATCAACTGAGATAGCATGGGACTCCAATGATACACATTGGGTTGCTGCTTCCACTAATCAAGTTATCTGCAATGTCTCCATGCTGTGCCAAAACAACATTAAAAGAGTGGAATCTGGGCTTCCGGTCTGGCTCCCGCGCATGGCGGACGCTTCCTCGGGTCGCTCCCGAGGGCACCTCGCCCGCCCGCGGTGGAGGAGGGAATCCGCGCGAGCGGAGACCCGAACGAGCCCCTCAGAAGAGAGGAGCTCGGATCCGGGGCGCTTTAGGGCGCACTAGGGGGGAGTCGCTCTTTCGGCCGAGAGGTCGGAGAGCGAGGCTCCCGCCATGCCCTGCCCCAATGGACCTTGCTGCGTGAGCGACCCCGAACGGGGTTTAGCGGAGCCACCAGACGTCACCGAGTGATAAAGCGACCATCCGCAAAAGTGGAAAAGAAAAAGAAAAGATCGGCTTAACTGTGAGTTGTCAAAATGCAGAGAAAAAGAACTGAAAATTGTTTCCCCCCCCTCCCAGCGAAAAAGGCGAAGAGGTTAATCCTCCATCTATACAAGCGAAAAAGACAAGGAGGGGGGGGATGAATTGAGCGGACAGTGATGTTTTCCTTTGATGTATTTGAAAGCGAGAAACTTGTCTCTCTGGAGCACATTTTAAGAACTTTCTAAAAGTAAACAAAAAAGAAAAGATGTCGGAGCTGGGCAAAAGCGAGCGGAGAAGGAGGGAGGGACTTCCGTCTGGGCGTTTGTTTGTGTGCAAGAGCCGGCTGTTGAATGTTTGGACTGTTTATGGCTGTGAATCCGACGGGAGTTTTGCAAAAAAGATAAGTTGGAATTGTGACAGCGAGAAGTGCCTGATAAGCGCTTATAAGTCAACAATTGCGAGGAGGACCCATAGAGAGTCTGGGAGCGAATATAAAAGCGAAAATGAAATTGATACCATTCTCGAAAATGGGGACCTCCGGGGCATGAAAGGAAGAGGATTTATAGTACATGAACTGAGCGTATTAACAACAACCCGAAGGAGGATCTAATAAGCCGGAAGGAGAAGACACAGAGGAAGCTCCTCCACGTCAGCGATAGTAAAAGTACCCAGCACGCAAAGAAGCGGTTCTGAATGTGCACAGAAGAGACCCTTTTTATTAACAGAAGCTCAAAGGAACATTACTAACATACTAACAGAGAATACATGTAACAGGACTAAGAAAAGAAGTTTGGCAACACACAGAAGAAACCCAAGAAGATTAATTGGACATTACTAACAGTTTAATTTACCAGTTTATATATCACTCAGCTTTCTCTTTCTCCCACTGTCTACCCCTTCCTTTTTTTCTTTTAAGCGAAATACCTCCCCTTTTTAGGGGAGCCAATAAAACCTTTATTAAAAAAAAAAAAAAGAGTGGAATCTGCCCTCCTGTCAACTCTTTAATTCCAGAAGGGGTATTTGGTGCATTGCTTTAATTCCCCACTCGGGATCTTCTCAAAGGCCCAAACATTTCTCCCTAGTCAGAAGGTCTGCCCCTCCATCTCCCAGCAGGGCCATCAGTCCAAACTGACACACTACAGTCCTCTTCCATATAGTTTGACAGGATTGCCAGTCCCCAGGTCCCAGTAGGGGTTCCCCCAGTTTTCTGGGCTCCTGCCTGCCACCATCCAGCTGGCCGGCAGGGGAACCCCACTCCCAAACAGCGACACTGCTGTGCAATGTCCCCGACATGATGACATCACCCAGACATAACATCATTGCATCGGGAACACAGTGATGTGCTGGTTTGAGGGCAAAACTCTATGGTTTGAAGCTGGTTTTACCATAGAGTTTTGCTCTCAAACCTCCCTGATGTGATGATATCACTTCCAGGTGATGTCATCATATCAGGGACATCCCAGAACACACACACACCCAAATCTCCCCACTGGTTTGATGAGGAGATTGGCAACTCTATGGTCTTCCTTTCTTGCTGAGACTAAAAGCAGATTTTTAAAAATTAGACAACTATGCAGTAAAAGGTTATACATCTATCAATCACTGAAACAAATGACATTCATACTCCCTTTTTCAAAAGCCTCTCCCAGAAAAAAATAATCCATTTTATGTGTTCTGCAGCAAGACAGACATGTGGACTTTGGCGCAATACCACCACCCCCAACCACCTCTCACTCATTCCCCAGCTCCTCTTGGGGCTGACCTGGATTCTTCTGGATCCTGACACTGCACCAGATATTACGGGTGGTGTTTAAGCAGTTAGTGAGACACTTTCCTTGGCCAGAAAGCTCCCTCAGTCAGTGCGTGCAGTAGATTCTGAGGCAGCTAGGACTTTGGGAGGGGGTAGATTTACCAAGAGACTGACTGGCAGGAGGCAGCATCTGACCAAAATGTATGGCAGGAGAGGGGCAGGCAGGCTGCCAGCTGGCAGGCTAAAAGACATCCTACCTGGGGTCATAAAACTGGTGAATCTGGATAGAGTAAACACAGCGGCATGGCGCAGGAGACTAAACTGCCCTCCTCTATGATCATACAGCCACGAAGCTTCAATATTTTTGACATTATTCTATCAGGATGATGTCTGCACTATGGAACCCTCAGATTTTCTGTCTGAGGACTTACCTGACTGGCCTCATGTAACACCTGATGAAATAAAAGAACTGATTGGCCAATTAAAACCAGGAAAAGCAGCTGGTCCTGATATAATTCTCCCTGAAATTTTAAAACTAGACCCTGACTGGTGGGTGGCCCCTCTTGCATCTTTTTTTACAATGATTGATAAATTTGGCCTTATTCCTGATGCATGGTTAAATGCAATCGTAGTCCCAATTTACAAAAAGGTGATTGCTCAATTCCTTCCAGATATAGACCAATCAGCCTGCTTTCCGTTATGGGCAAACTGTATGCCAAACATTTACTAATTAAGCTGACCATATGGATGACAGAACAGAGAATCTTAGGCCCGGAACAGCTGGGATTCTGTAAAGGGAAAACTACTTTAGACCATTGCATTGTATTAGAGTACCTGAATAATAAGTATGTTAAAAGAAGCAATGTAAAATTATACGCTGCCTTCATAGATCTTAAAGGGGCATTCGATTCAATCGACAGGGAACTCCTCTGGGCTAAGCTACAACAACTAAACATAGATAAGAAACTCCTTAACCTTATAAAAAAGCTATACACATCAACAAAATGCCAAATCAAATGTTCACTGACAGGGAAATTAACTTCAAAAATCCCATCAAATAAATGCGTCAAACAAGGCTATAGATAGCACCCTTTCTATTTAACCTGTTCCTTAATGATCTCTCCCCTTATCTCAAAGCTGTTGATTGCCATGCTCCTAAACTGGGTTCTGTCCATGTCCCTCTACTATTATATGCGGACGACATGGTACTATTGTCCTGCTCCAAAGTTGGTTTAAAGCGTTCACTAAATAGATGTATTTCATATTTTATAACAAATACCTTACTTTTAAACCATGAAAAATAAAAAATACTTGTCTTTTCCAAAACTTGGAAACCATTCAAATGGACAATTGGAGGCAAACCAATTGAACAAGTTAAAATTTTTAGATACTTAGGTCTGCACTTCCAGTGTAATGCATCTTGGTCTGTGCAGCGTAATTCAGCAATAAATATGGCCAACATAAATGCTTCTGCCATTTCCCGTTTCTTCTACACCAGAGGCAATCAATTCATACCAGCTGCATTAAAAGTCTTCAAGGCCAAAGTAATCCCCCGACTCATGTATGGTATTCCAATATGGATAAGACACATCAACAAAATGCCAAATCAAATGTTCACTGACAGGGAAATTAACTTCAAGAATCCCATCAAATAAAGGAGTCTCCAGCCCTCCTGTACATGTTAGAATAGAACGTGTTCAATCTAAATTTCTTCAAAAGATCATGGGAATGCCGTGCTATGTACCTTATGCAGCCTTGTGTTTAGAAACTGGGTTAAGTTCTGTGGAATCTGGTGCGTGGCTAATGACAGTAAAATATTGGCTGTGTTTACATTACAATGTAGACCAAGGGAGCCTTATACAACAAATGCTCACAAAGTCAAACATGTCTAACTGGCTACCACACACTGAGAACAAAATAACTGCCATGGGCATCCCATTGGACTCACTGCTTATGCTCCCTTTTATCGGTGCTTTTCAGATGATTAAACGCAGAGTCCTTGACATTGAAACACAAAGGCTATACAGTTTAGCCAACAAATCTTCCTCCCCTCTGAACTTTGAGATTCCCCTCACGGTAGGCCGAATGGCCCCATACCTATCTGAAATACAAGCACCACAACGGCACAGAGCCTTTTCACTAGCAAGATTCAATGCACTACCATCAGCAATCTTGCATGGGAGATATAATAAGTAGCATATACGGCTAGACTTTGCCATTGTAACTCTGGATGCACTGAGACAGTTTCACATATATTTTTTAGATATTTAAACCCTATTTTAGCCAAAATGATGGACCTTCCTGGTGCTTTAAAAGTGCACCGTCTTCTGAAGGACTCCGCTACTGAAATATCAGTGAAGGTAGCCATGTTTTTACAATCAGCTATAAAGCGACGTCAGGAAAAACTACCAAAATGAGCAACTTTGTAACAAATTGTTTTGTCACATTATGCAATATTACGTAGTTTGCAAAATACTTGGTTGTATATGGTTTTATATGTATATTTTCTTATAGTAATCTTCTTTTAAGGTATTTTTTTATGCCAATAAAGGCTAACTGACTGACAGCCACAGAGATATAAGGCGAGGGGTGGAGTCTCCTTGAGTAAAAGTAAGTAAAGGTAGGACCCCCCAGAAAGTCCCATTACAAGAGGACCCCCCTTCCCAAAACAAGCACCATGAAAATATCTTCTTGCAATGTGTGCATCCCCGTATTTTGTTCCCAGGTTATGAACTGGGGAGAGGGACATTTTTCCTGTCTATAAAACCACTGTAATGTTTAAATTGCTTTTCTGTTTGGTGAAAGATTTTGGTGGGTTAATTTATGGTCAGGGCTAGCAACCAGCAATAGCAGTATTGGTTAAAGGAACCAAAGAGCTCATGAATGGTCCCGCCTTTGTGCTCAAGGAACGTGGGGAGAAAAAATTAGGCCCAAAGTGCACCCTGCTAGAAGGGCTAAGTATGTGCCAACGGGTAAGCCAGGAAAGATTTCTGCAAGCTTATCTGCAGGGACCACATCCAGCAACACCTGTCATGCTGGCATCAGTCCCTTCGCTTCCTGTCACTTGTCTCCATATACAGAGTTCTTTTACCTTCCCACTGAATAGCTGGTAGGGTTGCCAACAACCTGAAGAAAAACTATCCTGCCCCTTTAATAGAGGCTTAATGGGATATTATTTACATCCATGCCAGGAAAAGCTTCAACAGCCCATTTCCACATACTAAGCCTCTGTTAAAAGGGCAAGACTCTTCCCCAGGTTGTTGGCAACCTCAATCACCACATGTAAAATTGCACACAGCAGGAAGAACAATTGGCTCTACCCTGTGGTATGTTGACTCCTGTGACTGACTTTTTAAAAGCTTAGAAATGCTGTACAAAAAACTGAAGGACTGTGAAGGCTATTTTTGGGCAGGAACGCACAGGAACGGAGTTCTGGCTGGCTTCAGAATTGGCCACGCCCACTACAGCCAAAACATCTGCGTGTGTGGCTACAGAGGGAAGTCCTGGAGAGCGCACCCCCTGGCGACTCCGAGGCGGGCAGGCCAGGGCCCCCCAAGAAGGATCGGGGAGGCATTTAAATGCCTCCCCGTGCCTTCCCTGACCTGTCCAAGGGCTGGCTTGCTCAGGCTCCCTGCAGCTGCAGGACGCCCAGGCAAGCCAAGGGAAGGCATGGGGGTGTGGCCTAATGTGCTAATAAGCTGTGCTGTCAAGGGTGTGGCCTAATATACTAATGAGTTTCTGCTGTTGGGTGTGGCCTATTATGCTAATGAGTTCCTGCTGGGCTTTTTCTACAAAAAAAGCCCTGTGAAGGATTAATTCTTCACAGAAACAGAGAGCCTTGAGTAACAGGCTGCTCCAAGCAATCTGACTGGTTATCAAGTACTGAGCAGAGAAAGACTTTGTAACTGGATGCTGAGGAGACTTCAGTCTGATTTCATCTGTAGCTGAGAAGAGTCGAGCACTGACAGTTTCAGAATTCAGCCCTTACTGAGAGCAGTTGAACACTGACAGGAGAACTGGGGGAAAGTTGGCAAGGAAGTTTGGGAAGAAGAAGAAGAGAATGGATTCATACCCCGCCCTTCACTACCCAAAGATGTCTCAGAGCGGCTTACAAACTCCTTTCCCTTCCCCTCCCCACAACAGACACCCTGTGAGGTAGGTGGGGCTGAGAGAGCTCTTGACAGAAACTGCTCTTTTTCAAGAACAGCTCTTATCAGAGCTACGGCTTGCCCAAGGTCATCCAGCCAGGTGCAAGTGGAGGAGTGGGGAATCAAACCCGGTTCTCCCAGATTAGAGTCCGCGCACTTAACCACTACACCAAACTGGCTCTCAGGGACCACATCCAGCAACACCTGAAGACTCCCATATGGGCCAAAGAAAGAGGATAGATCTTCTAGTGACAGGGATAATTTCTCTACCCAGTCAAACAGGGAGTGAGCTCTGAAGAGTACAGAGATCCCTTATCTGGTGTGGTTAGAAACTGCCTTTAGTGACCTTAAGAGTCAGTTAAAAACTCAAGACAAGTACTGGTGTTTCAAGAGAAGGGTTTTGTGTACTGGAAAGGGTGAACCAGCCTTCTGGAAACCAAAACAGTCTGTGAATTTGCAAAGAAAGTGTACTCTAGAGTGTTTGGGGAAACACTGGAACAAAAGCCTCTCAACATAAAGATTTGAGTCACTGAGAAAAACTTAAGAAACTCTCATTCACCTGAAACATAAGAACTAAAGTCTGTGCATGTACTGGTTTTACCTCAGAAATTTCAGCCCCTCATTCCACCTGACCTTTCCCCTCTATGTTAAATAAATTATTTTTCTATTTTTGAATTTCAAAATGCCTTGAGTGCCATTTAAGTGGTTTAAGTTAAAGGGTGATCCTGACCCTTCCTTCAGGTTCCTGGGCTGAGCCAATGGCCAAAATATCATACTGTGACAGGGTGGAATAGCCAGAGTTCTTCAGCAAAGAAGAAAACCCATTACTAGGGTGGCTCAGTCAGTAAAGGGAAAGAAAAATGGAAGGAAAATTGTGCCTCTGAGGGAAGGAAGAGGGTGGGGTCGTCATAATTCCACATACAAAATAATAATAATAATAATTCCACATACTAACAAGGTAACCCAGTACTTGGAAGCAGACCACACCACACTGCATGGTACTCCAGTACAGAGGTGGAGAGTGGCATGGAGGAGAACAAATACCTGTCCTAAATCTAGTCTTTAAGATGTTAACCGCTAGTTTAACTGTTATACAACAGGAAGGGCAACATTTTCCCACTGTTTAAAGACTGCTTATGCAAGGTAATAACAACTCAATTTGACTTTAATTCAATATACTCTGTGAACCATCATAAATTTATCTCAACCTTTGTTAAAGACTACCAAGTGATTTCATATGCTCCCAGCCTGCGAAGAGAACTGTGATCCTCACACAAGTTTGGGAAGATATTTGGAAGGACTTCCCTCCCTCAAATGAGATAACGTATCTCCCATAACGCACGTGCTATAATTTAACACCTACAGCTATCAAAAAGTAAGCCTGCCAGCATTCGTCATCAAAGGCTGGCATGACAGGGTCTTAAGATCTGGACCCAGAAAATTTTCCTTAATGCCTCTTTCACATTCTTACATTTTTTATAACATCGGCTTCATGAAGACCTCAAAATCGTGCCCAGTATTGTGTCATTTGGGGTGACCTCAAAAGATGGGATGATATGATTTTGTTGCTGGATGCTGGTGTCCCTCCCTCATTTATGCCTGTACAGCTTCTGACAGACCAGTCTTGTGTTAAGTTAATGGCCCAGAATGGTCAGCAGATGCTTCTTCATTGACACTAATTATTAGGAGGGGATCTCTGATGGCTCTTTTAAGCATTCACGAAAGGCTGCAGGTGAGCCCTTCAAGCTGTGACAGGCGAAGATTAAGAGAGAGAAAAAGCAAGCTTAAATTTAGATTCAGGATGGAGAGAAAAGGCAACAAAACAGGTGTCAGTTCACTGAAGCACACTGGAGGCACAGAATCTCTCTTTTATCTTTCTCTGCGGATCTGATGCTGGGGTAGCTGATCTGCTGCCTCACAGGAGTAACCTCCTTGCTTCCACCTGTGCTCTGTGTATTTGTAAATGAAGTCATTTCTATAGTCTGTGCATCAGTCTCCAGTGTTCCCTCATCCAAAAGGACCCTATCAGGCAGTGGAACTTATTGCCACTCAGGGAAGTGGGAAGCACATACCACAACATGCCTGTTTCTCATTTTGTATGGAGAACATGGGGTTTTTCAGGGTTTATTAATCTGAAGCAGAGGTCATTTGGGGGGGGGATCGCGGGGTAACGCAGTTCCCCCGGGTGAGGTGCGGGGGCAGGGCACATGATGAAGCCCTGCCCCCTGCTTCCAGCCACCCCGCTTCCGGCCCTCATTCAGCCAGGAGGAGGCAGGAGAAGAGAAAGGGTCAGTTGCTTCCTCCCCGCCTCTCCCCACCCCTGCCTCCCTGGAGCCAGGGAGGGCCTTGACGGGGCTTCCTCACACTCGCGCCGGCCTTGCAGGTCCACCGCCGGGCCCCTGATGTCAGGGGGTGTGGCATATGCTAATGAGTTATGCTAATGAGTTCCCCTAGCTCTTTTTCTACGAAACGACCCCTGATCTGAAGCAAAAAGCTTGGATCTTGTACATGAAATACAAAATAAAACACGGAAAATACACTCTGTTTCCCATAAAGTTGTCTAAATCTGGCATTGTCTTGAAAATCCTCTTTTAATTACATAAGAGAAGCCCTGCTGTATTGGAATTCAAGATATGTAAGGTTCCCCAGCCACTGATCAAACCCACACTTGCTTTGCTTCTGCAAGGCAGCTGTATCACATGCTTCAGACTAAGCAGTAATTTTCTCTACCACTTCAATCAAGGCCTGTGGAAAAAAGAATTGGAGTCTCTGGGGTCCTGAAAATTAAATGCAGGCACTGATTTTGCACATCTAATATTTAAGAATCTTATGCTCATTACCCCCAAACTTAAGCCTAGAAACCAGACATATATTTCTTCTACCCTGCTTTTAACCCTTGCTTACAGACTGAAATGTTTAAATCCATGTTAGTGATGATGAACACGAAACAATGTATTTCAGATTACAAGGGTTTTTTTAAAGAGGTGTGATCCTATGAATCTGAGTGAAAATGGAAAGGAATAAATAGGTATTTGACAAAGTCTGTTCCCTTATTGATCTGCCATAATTATTGCTCTGCCTTTATTACATGCTCAGCTTCAGGGTTGGTGTATAGTACTGTGGAATATGGTGCTTCAGTGTGGCTCAACAGCCCCCATGTCCACAAACTTGATGTTCAACTTAATACAATGAGAACCATCAGCACATGTATTAAAACCCACTCAGGCCTATTGGCTACCCACCTTGTGCCACATTGCTCCCATGTATATCCAAAGACCAGATGCTCTTTTTCATGAATATAGAAAGATCACTGAAAACGGAGAGTTGCCCATCCACAAAGATATGCTCAACAGCCCCCATGTCCACAAACTTGATGTTCAACTTAATACAATGAGAACCATCAGCACATGTATTAAAACCCACTCAGGCCTATTGGCTACCCACCTTGTGCCACATTGCTCCCATGTATATCCAAAGACCAGATGCTCTTTTTCATGAATATAGAAAGATCACTGAAAATGGAGAGTTGCCCATCCACAAAGATATGGCTGATGCGGGCCTCTCCAGACTAAGATCCTGGCACCCAGCAATAAGACCTGCACAAATCCTGTGATCACAAAAATCTCTAAAGAATGAATGGTTGTGTTGCAGACATGGATGCAAACAGTTCCACCCAATAGCCATAACGATAAACACCAATGAGAGCACCTCAGGATTTGACCTGCCACGTAAAATATGGAAGACAGCTAATAGAATACGGACAGGCTTTGGCAGTTGTGCAGACCTGTTGTTTAAATGGGGCAAAATACCAGGACCCAAATGCAACTGTGGTACAGCCCACCAAACTATTTTCCATCTGTCACAGGAATGTGAACAGTTGTGCTTTGCAGGGAGATGTGACGGAGGAGCTCTTGGAACTCTCCCCAGCTGTGATTGAGTGGACTGAAAATTTAGATAATAGTATTTTGGGGGATTACCAAATCAGTATGTATACCTGTTGTATCAATTTGGTTACATATTTTATATTATTATGTGCTTCCTGTGTGCAACTCTGCCACACAACAAATATTTGTGTGCGTGCCCCCCACTTCTAAGGTGAAGTAGCAGGTTAGTAAAGAAAGGGTCTTCTTAGCTCTTCATCTGTTGAACTTTCTCCCTGTATCTTTTTACCTGCAGCCTACCCTTTTAGATGCCAAATGAAAACGTCCTTTTTCCTCATCAGAATTAGGAGCTGGGAGATCCCGGGTCAAATCCCCATTCTGCCATGGAAACTTACTGTGTGGCTTTGTGCTTAACACTCTCAGCCTAACCTACCTAGAAAGGCTGCTGTTGTAAGGATAAAGTGGAGGGTGAATGGTGTCGTAAAGTGTATTAGGTTCCTACCGGGAAGAAGAGCAGGGCATAAATATCTAAATAAATAATACGTACTTTCCCCTCATATTTTTTCTACTTTTAACATCTGCTAGATTTCTTCTGCAGTAATAACTAATGATTTAAACTGCATTTCATTTTTTAGACTTTATTGTGTCACAAGCAGGCTCAAGTACTGTGTTATGAAGTGGCATAGAAATCTTTTAAGTAAATCAACATCCACTGGCATTTGGACACAGGAGAGAACAAGAGATAAAGGGGCTGCGGTGACTCAAGTGGTTAAGACGCTGAGCTGCAGACTGGAAGGTCGGTAGTTCAGCAGTTCAAGACCCGAGTGCCGCATGACGGAGTGAGCTCCCGTCTCTGGTCCCAGCTCCTGCCAACCTAGCAGTTCGAAAGCAAGAAATTGCAAGTAGATAAATAGGTACTGCTTCAGTGGGAAGGTAACAGCATTCCGTGCGCCTTGGCGTCTAGTCATGCCGGCAGGGCCGCCTCGCTCACTAGGCAAACTAGGCATTCACCTAGAGCACACCGGCCCCTAGGGGTGCCAAACTGCACCTGCCCGCCCCCGTCAAAAGCCCTGCATATAGTCCCTGAACGTGTGACCTCCGCCGCCGCTGCCGCAGCACCACCATCAGGAGGGGGCGGGGGGCGAGGAAGGAAGCGCCCCACCCACTACTCTCGGTGCCTGTCCCGAGGGGCTCCTCCACGGCATTGGGGCTGCATCAGCGGAGGAGGAGAAGGTGGCGGTGGAGAGGCGGGCCCTGCACAGTTGCCTTCTCCCTGCGAGGGAGCTCCTGCGGCCAAGTCCAAGAGGAGACCGAGAGGACAGCACCAGGCCCGGAGCGGATGGGCCGCCTCAGTTCCTAAAGGCCACACGGCCAGGATCACTACATGCCAACTTACCTCTCCAAAGAAAAAAGATCCTGCAAAGCCTCCAGACGCAGCCACTTCTTCCTACCACCCCTCTCCTTCCACTCCCCAAACCCGTGTCCCAAAGCGCCATAGTCTGGCTCCCGGCTGCCCCCCGCCCCCGCAGGGCTCCTTCTCCCCTCCGTCCGGGCAAAAGACTAAACAGCCCTGCCGGGCAGCAGGGGTCTTCTTTCTGGAGAGATCAGGCATGATCGTCTGAAATCGGGGGGGGGCACCTTCCAGTTGCTACAGAACCCGTGGCCAGCCGGGATGCTTAAAAAAAAAGGAAAATGCCGGGGGGGGGAGGTGAAGAGGAGGAGGGTCCCATCAAAGGTTAGGTTAGGACGGAGGGCACCTGGAACACAGCCAGGGGAGGAACAGAGGTCAGAGTGACAAGGGGCAGAGCCTGCCAGCACTTACTTCAGTCAGAGATCCGCCCCGAAAGGGTGAGAAAAACCTTCCTTTTCACCACCCTGTGTGAGGGTGACAGGGTGCCAGTGCATTAAAGGATGATTCATCTGTATAACATGATCTTAAGTGTAAAGCAAAGTACATGTGTCCATGCAGGAACACATGTGTCTTTCTGGGCCTTGTGTTGTTTATCCTTGTTTGAAAATTGGTGAGCGCACGGGGGGGGGGGGGGGGAGGGGGAGCATGTATGGGGGGAGAACCCCCGGAGCAAATCGGGGAGGGGGGGGGGGGGGTGCAGTGCCAGAAGGTATCCTCGGCTAGTCTGCAAAAAACCCTGAGGCCGGCCCTGCATGCCGGCCACATGACCACAGAAATGTCTTTGGACAGCGCTGGCTCTTCGGCTTGGAAACGGAGATGAGCACCGCAACCCTAGAGTCAGATTCGACTGGCTTTCGAGCAAGGGAAACCTTTCCCTTTACCTAACACTATCAAGAACGCTGTCAACATGGGCCTATTATCTAAAATCAATCAGTGCCTCAAAGTTTGTTCAAAGAGGCAAGGAACCACAAGGAAATGAGTCATTAAGAACCTACGCAGTTTTAATGGAGTAGTGCTGAGTGAGAAATCTAAAACGAGTAGATCAAAATCAAGCCCACCTCCAGAATCTCATCTGTCTTCCTGAAAATCCTCAGTATTATTATTTTATATAATTTACATAATTGAACACTTGCTGTGCTATAATAGTACCTAAAATTCACTGCCTATAGCAACTTCACCCTGCCTAATGAGAGCGCCAACCCTACACACCTGATGAAGCTTCCAAGGAATAAGGGACTATCTTGCTACACAAACAGAGCCAGCAAGATCCAAATAACTGCTAGCCTTTACACTTCTGAAAGAAAAGAGGCACCTTATTGTTCTGTCTCTGTAGCATCTGGAGCAGGGGGGCCCCAACACGGTGCCCGTGGGCAGCATGGCACCCACTGACACCTTTCCTGTACCCATCAAGTGTTTGTAGAAAATGGGCAAAGCCAGGTGGAGCTTTTGCCCAGCAGGGCAAATGAAGATCTGATTGGTCATGCAGAGTTTTTAAAAGTTACTTCAACAACAGCTGCCACCGCAGCACAAAGATCTTCACTGTGTTGCTGTGAGTGTACACAAGAAAATGTTTTTTATATAACTATATTAATTTTAAAAGGCATCCTATTAAACAGAGCTTTTGCCTGAAATGTTAAAGAGTTACAATTAGAGGTATGCATCTCACTCCTTGCCATTTCGTAGCCGAAATTTCCTAACTGCAGCAGCCACTTTGTAGTTGTGCCCACCACCCTGTGTCAAAATCCCAAAGTTGCCCACAGGATTGAAACGGCTGGGGACCCCCTGATCAACAGCAACCTTAGAACCTTTTTCACCTAGCATAGTCTGACTTAATGCTGTATCACACACTGTCCATTCCAATCACTAACACGAACTGCAGTCTTCAGGCTGTTCTACCATATCCAGAAATATCCTCTTCTCTCCACTACCTTCTGGAGATTCTTTTTTTTTTTTAATGTCCAACATTTAGCCCAATGATGAACTCTGGGGAACTGAAAATCTTGCTCCCGACTTTGTGATGTTCTTAAATGATCCCAATACTGCTGAAAAGCACTGAGACTTACTAGTGATTTCAGCTCTCATACTTAATTTCAGCTCAGAACAAGATGAGAGTAACCAGCTCGCAGGCTGTCTGCAGATGAAGTACAAACATAGGTTAGCAAAAACATTAATGCTTAACTATGTCCAGGCTGAAGATGCCAGAAAACTATACTACACATTACAGAACATCTCTTAAGACAACAATTGTATAATACGTATCTTTACAGGCAAGTTTTAAATCAGTGTTCTGAAAGTAACTTCAGATACTATCTTAGATCTAAGCCAAACTTTCAGGTTCAAGTTTCAAAAGTATATCACTGAAGTGATTTGTATAAAGGATTTGCTGGAATTAAACTCAGTGAGGTATATTTCCAAACACACATAAATAAAACTGAGGTGCTGATATTGCTAATTTCTCACTCCCTTATTATTCCACCACATGGAAAAACAATCAGAACTCTTTGCTATTTTGTGCAGCCTGATCCTATGCATGTTTACTCAGAAACAAGATTCACTAACTTCAGCAAGGTTTACACCCTAGTAACTCGTCACTTCCTCTCTTTTAGTCTAGCAACCCTGGTTCCTACAGAGATTACTGAGCTGCAATCAGATTTAGGAGAAGCAGCATGTTTTTAAAATCTGCCAGCATAAATGTACAGACTGGGAGCCAACCCCATTGAACTCTGTAGGATCTGCTTCCGAATGAACAAACAGAGGATCACATTTCACATGCCAGTAAGAAGACCTCAGCTTCTGGACTTTGTTACCTGGGACTGATGACTCAAAGCCAGGCAAACAGTTCAGGATAAACTTTCCACTGTGAACTAGTGAATAATCCCAGCAGCTGTAGAGATTGCTGTGGTAAACTGGGCCAGGAGACCGGCAGCTGACAGGTGCTGGGTGTGGGGGCAGCCGAACAGAAAGGAAAGCTGCTGCCGCTGTTGATTGGATGAGGGAACTGTCCTTCATGCCTCACAGCTGGCAGTTGGAGAGTGATTCCAGTACTTTCTCCACCCAGAGGTGGAGCACCAAAGCTGTAGACAGTTAGCCAGAGGAGGGTGGGTGGGGCTTTGAGTACAGAACTAGAAGCCTTTTGCCACAGGCCCCAGCTGGGAAGACAGAGGGGACTAATGAATTAAAGAAAATCATGTGAGATTTTTTTAAAAAATCAACAGCCTAACTTTATGCATAAATTCAGCAGGGCTTACTCCTGAGTAAGTATGCATAGGGTGACAGCCCAGGGCCCTGGGAAACTTTGCATGCTAGAAGGGGCTACCATTTTTTTCCAGGTAGAGCTTCCAAAAAAGAAACAGGAGAGCAAGAATTTTCTCAAAACTAATAGACGCTGCTATGACCCTCTTGCCCAGCCTGTGTATTTTAGGGTCTGTAGTATGGCATAATGTTTATAGGGCAAGGTAGAACTGCTGGGGCTGTGCTTTCTACTGCTGTTGATAGACGAGGTTTATTAACATAGCTTCCTCCCTGACTGGAGCAGATGCAGCCTGGTAGTGTGTCTGCATCTTTGACCTGCAGTTACTTATTCCTGTCCGCTGCCATTGTGGTACTGTGTGGCCAGCTCAATGTAACAGCTAGGCATGATGGAGGTCTAATTCAGACAACTTGGGCCTGCAGTATATCCAGAAGCTTACCTCCAGGCTGTACTATAAAGAACTAGTCTGGGCTGCAGGAAAAATGCAACTGCTAAGTAGTGCAGGAAGGTCTGTTGTTCCATTTTCAGTATGCAGTTAAATAAGTATATAACTTTGAAATGAAAGAAATGCAAGGGGCCCCAATAGCATGCTGTGCCATGGTCCAAAAATCATAGTTAAACCAGAGCCAGAAACATAGAAATTAAAAGAGAACAGTTAGGTTTAAGCCCAGAACCTTTTAACCTACTTATAGTGGAAACAATTCTTGAATGAGACATTTTTAATTGTATCTGTTACCCCCATCTAAGCACCTTGGTATGCTCAGAGTCACAGGAGCTAAAGAGGACTTTTTTCCCTTCCAGAATTGCTTAATATAAATATAGAAGTGATTGTGAAAAATTCACTCTTCACCAGGAGAATCGGGCCTGGGCAAAAATGGCCTGGATGGGTGAAGTTTAGAACACGGTCACTTTTCAAGCGCGCTGACTGCAAGTGATTTTTTTTAACCCAAATTATTCTACAATTTAACCCAAATTGTTCTTTTAAAAAACTATTCTTTTGTAATGCGATATCACAAATTTATAAAGCCTGACATTTCCAGGGCGGGGGGAAGCTAGTGCTCCAAGTGGAGCAGCAAATCCTCTGATCCCACCAGGCTCCTGCCCTGCACAGGATTTGTGAAGTCTCATTGGCTTATTTTCAAGAAATTCAGTAGACTTGCAAGCTTATTTGAAAACAGGTTTATCTGAATCATAATGGAGCATACTACGAAATAAAATATTATAATAAGGAGGAAAAAGGGTTTAAGTGGGCTGATCTGACGTAAGAGGAAGTATCCTGTCTGACTGGTCTATGCCTTTTAAAAAAACTGCTCATAATAAGATAGGACGCACCTAAAAATTTTCCTGTAAATGGATCGCAGTATCTTTTAAAAATTAAAAATAACCGGGGTGGTCCTAATTATTGCATCCAGTGCTCCCTCTAAGCTGTGGAGTCTTGTGAGCAAAAATTCTACTTTGTGAGCAACTGGCATTAAAGTTGTGAGCAAAACATTTGGCTGCTGCATAAATTTGTTTGCTCTGGAGCCCTCCTTCCTGAGCTAAGACAAAAATGTGTGAGCTGGAGGCTAAAAAACTGAGCTAGCTCACACTAACTCAGCTTAGAGGGAACACCGATTAGGACCAATATAAAAGACTAATGCAATCACTGTTTTTATTTAGATTTTATAGCTTAAAAGGTCTCTTGGAGAAGCAACTGGGATCTCCAGTTTACTTAACAAAGGAGGAGTCATCACCACGGACACCTTTGGCTGCTCCTGCCACAGCCACACTTGATCCCATTGCCCGCACTCTACGTGGCCAAACATCACGCTTGCTCTAGCAGGCAAGATAGATGGATCTGCAGGAGGAGAACTGATGATTCAAGAATGAGAATTTTTATTGTGCACAGGCTTAACTGAGATTCTTTGAAACATTTATCTAAAGAATAAAATTCCCAAGACCCAATCTGAAAAGGTCAACTATTTAAAAGTATTTTAGTTGCCGAACACAGATTAGATTGTCAAGGTAGATTTGGGGGCATTGTTCAACATATATCATGTTACGAAGAGACTTATCAAACACCGTGCCTCTGAAGTATTTAATAAAGAGACGGGAAGCTTCTGCAAGCTGTGAAGCTGACAGAAGAACTGCTTCAGCAATATTGATCTTGAGTTGTTCAAGGCATCAATCAGATCACGGGTATGAGCTTGAATTTTGGCACTCTAATATTGCTTTTGAATTTTCTTGCGGGTGATGCACTAGAGTTATGGTTAGATCTTTTGGTGGCTGCAAAAATATCCTTTGTTAGGTAATGGAAAGTGTCCCATACATATGGAAAGGATGATTAAAGCTTTCGAAACTGTATTTATAGGTAAATTGTCAGGTCTCATTTGTCAAAGACATAAAGAAGTTTGCTCCCCCTCAAAAAAACCATATTGGAATATAAATTGTACTATGTAAGAGGAATTGAATGGCAAATAAAATGGACAATGAAAATAATAAAAAAGCAAGTTCTGTGGTTTAGGAGTGGTCACTGAGAAGACAGCTCCAGGCAATTAAAAAGTGTGCCATGTTACTGAAACTTCAGAGCAGATAATTTAAATAATCCATAAGAAAGAGTGCAAAGTGTTCCCATCATAGAGTTGCCTAATTCAGAACAGCAACTGATAGAATTTCTTTAAAGTTCACGAGCAGGGAAAAGCTCAGCAAGTTTAACAACTTCCTACAAGGATGATGTGGCAGGAGCTGATGCTGCTAAAAACCGTGTCTATTTTTTCTATACTATTTGTCTTCAACTGGTATGCTAACACCCTCTTGTATCCCATGCCAAAGTGGGTTCGGCTACAGAAATTATCATAACTTTTGTACGTTGTGCGCGTTTATGACGATACGACTGAGGAGTCTTCCAGGACGCTAGGAGTGCCAAGAATCCGAAGCGGGTATGCCCCTGTGTATTTTAGGGTCTGTAGTATGGCATAATGCTTATAGGGCAAGGTAGAGCTGCTGGGGAGCGCTTGCCTCAGACGCGGGAACATCAGGGGTTGCACCACCTCCTTTTCCCGTCCCGGGTCTGGCTATTGCCCTGTCGCCTGCTTCGTTTCTCTCTCTGCTCAGCAGTTCGACCATTCACGCAACCAGCCCAGCGCCTCCTCATCGGCTTGCCGCTCCCTCCTTTTTATTCCCCCTTCCACTCTTGGCACTCCCCCCGTCCTGGCCCCACCCCCGTCTAAAGGTGCCGACGCTGAAGCTCCCAACCCCGCCCTTCCGCCCTCCGGCTCCCCAGAGGCGCGGCAGGTTGGAGCCGGTAGGAAGCTCCTGGCGGCGGGTTCCCGTGCTCCTGCCAGTGCGCGAGGGCGGTTCCTCACTCGGCCCGTGCCCTCGCTGCCGCTGCGCTCGTCCGCCGCTCGTCGCGCCCGGCTTCCCTCGTCGCCCTGCGCCTGCCGCCCAGAGCGCGGCGTCTCGCCCTCCTCCCCGTCATTAGCGTCGGTAGGTCGCGGGGTGAAGGATGGGAGAGCGTTGGGGGCTTGTTGTCTTGTTTCCCCCGGGGCGGCCGGGAGGGTTCCGCGGACGTCCCGGTGGTCACCGGGACAAAAACTCAACCTGCAAGAAGTATTCAGACCCACCAGAAAAATATAACAGATGCTGCGATTGGCAAAAGACAGAAGAGACCCCCACACTTCTGCAGCAGTATACCGCATATCCTGCAGTTGTGGACAAGTTTACATCAGGACCACACAACGTAGCATCCAGACAAGAATAAAAGAACATGAAAGACACTGCAGACTTGGCCAACCTGAAAAATCAGAAGTGGCTGAACATAGCCTAACTCAAACAGGACACAGTATCTTATTCCAAGACACTGAAATGCTGGACAGCACATCCAATTATCATGTCAGATTACACAGGGAAGCCCCTAGCAACCATTTGAACTTGCTATGGCAGTTGTGTGAGCATGTGGCAGGAAAGGAACCACTGCCTCCACCCATGGCCTTGGCTACAGGCATGGCAGGGGAGAAGAGGCAAGCCCAGTCCTTCCAGGAGACCAAATTACTTCTCCATCACCACCCAAAGACAGAGAGAAGCAGCAGAACAAGAAGAGGGTGGGGGAGGAGGAGGACGAGAAGAAGAAAAAGAATAAGTCATTGTCACTCGGAATCTCAGAGCAGTTTACCATCTCCTTTCCTTCCTCTCCCCACAGCAGACAGCCTGTGAGGTAGGTGGGTCTGAGAGAGCTCTGCTCTTGAGAGAACAGATATATGTAGACATAGAAGATATATAGTCACACCGTGTAGCAATACCTGAAAGGGCATGAACAAGGCAAACCCTACATTTTGAGTTCCTCCGTTCAGATTGCTCTTCACACAGAACTGGAGAGGAAAAGCAGGAATTTATTAAGGGTTAAAAAGAGACAGGAGACTGGACACAGCAATATACAGAAAGGAGTTCGGTAGAACGTAAAGACACTGACTTATCCTCCGGTATATATAATTCTATTTTGGTCATGGACTCCCCTGAACATTCCATCACGCTCCAAAATCAGTTCGCTCTCTGATCTGTCATTCAGAGGGTCTCCCTATCCACTGGCTGCTTTGCCTGAGTCCTGTCTCCAACATTCTAAACAGTCCTCTCCCCCCCACAGCCAGTCAGAACACAGAGGTCATTTGCATATGCGGCCTCACTGGCCTTTCCCTCTAACATTCTAAAGAGTTTGCTGTTGATGTTCTGAGGTAAAATAAATTTCCCCTTAGTGTCTGTCGGAGGAAACCATGGTTGCAAATCTCCAGGTGAGGGCTAAAGATCACTCAGAATTACAACTGCTTTCCAGAGGGCAGAGAACAGTTCCCCTGGAGAAAATGGTGGACTCTGTGTCCTTATATCCTGCTGAGATGGCCCCTGTATGACAGCCAATGTGACGTAGCAGTCAGGGCTTCAGCAATTAAAACTGATGTCCAGATGACCCAGATCAGTTCTCTTGGAGACAATGGCTGCTTTTGGGCAGTAGATTC
>NW_015163636.1:403267-415501 GCF_001447785.1 Gekko japonicus | reverse complement strand
GATGGCATTATACCCTGCTGAGGTCCCTCCCCACCCCAAACCCTGCCCTCCCCAGGCTCTACCCCTCAAATCTACAGGTATTTCCCAACCCAGAGTTGGCAACCATGTAATCAGCTATGGTACCACTTTCCAGACCCTTGAAACCCAGAAAACATGGCACTGGAGGAGGTGCTTTTCTACCTTAGCTGTGACGGCATAGCCCCAAATTAACATAAGCCAACCTCCAGGCGGCACCTGGAGATCTCCAGCTATTAAAACTGATGTCCAGATGATCAAGATCAGCTCTCCTGGAGACAATGGCTGCTTTGGGCAGTGGATTCTATAGCATTATACTCTGCTGAGGTCCCTCCCCACCCCAAACCCTGCCCTCCCCAGGCTCTACCCCTCAAATCTACAGGTATTTCCCAACCCAGAGTTGGCAACCATGTAATCGGCTATGGTACCACTTTCCAGACCCTTGAAACCCAGAAAACATGGCACAGGAGGAGGTGCTTTTCTACCTTAGCTGCCACTGCATAACACCCCCCTCCCCCTCAAAAAATAAGTCAGAGGTGGAGAGAACCATATCTGTTACCATGAGGCTGTCCTCCCATTCTATCCACTTGGGGCAGCAAAATGACTTGAGACAGCACTGACTTATAGCTAAGCAGAAGGAAAGAAACATGGCTTGCCTCCCTCCATTTTCCGCTTCCCTCTGCCGCCCCACCAGCCACAGTTGGGACACTCATCTGGAGCTTCCTTCTAGATCTCGTTGTATTTCTTCCCACAACGAGCATTACTCTAGCTTCCCCCAGAGAGCCAGTTTGGTGTAGTGGTTAAGTGCGCGGACTCTAATCTGGGAGAACCGGGTTTGATTCCCCACTTCTCCACTTGCACCTAGCTGGATGACCTTGGGCAAGCCATAACTCTGGCACAGCTGTTCTTGAAAAAGAGCAGTTTCTTTCAACAGTTCTCTCGGCCCCACCTACCTCACAGGGTGTCTGTTGTGGGGAGGGGAAGGGAAAGGAGTTTGTAAGCCGCTCTGACACACCTTTGGGTAGTGAAGGGCGGGGTATAAATCCAATTTCTTCTTCTTCTTCTAATATAATGCAAAGTGCTAAAGTTATAAAAAGGGCTCTCTAAACAAAATATAACCCTTAACATATCTGGCTAACATTATGATTTCTGTCACCTTCTTCCCTTTTGAAGAGGATAGGGACCCCAAACCAACACTGGCTCCTCTAGCCATGCTTCCAGCAACTGAACAAAAATAAACGGTTTTGCCCAGTTGTCACTAGTGTCCTGTGACAATAAAGTCTTCACAGGTACAGAACCTATCCATGACAGAGGCATACTCCCCTTGCCTCCTGCACTTTGAATGTACTTCACAAATATCACAAAAGTCGGGTATGCCATCTATTCTTTCCTCTTTTTTATTTGTGCCTATAAAATGTGAATAATGATGCCTGAGGCAGACTTTGCTCTCTGCAAGTTCAGCGCACAGGACTCTTTAATACATCACCATATTACAGGCTGTGCCCAAGACTACCAGCAGATGCTTACAGAAAGCACGGAGTGTATGAGATACATATAAAATGTAACTGAATATTTCAGTCAGTGCTGACCAGCAGTGCCCAGCATAACATAATTTTAAATGAATCCAACCACTTCGCCCCATATGTCCAGCAGCCATGCCATATCACTCTAGCCTGGGTATAAATACGACGTGTACCGTTTGGGGCAGGAGAGTCACAGCAACAGCAGACAGCCAGTGCTAGAGATTAACCACAACGTGCCACAGATCAGGTTTCTGGATTTTATCTATAACATTCGCTAATGGGCAGCTGTGCTTGGATTAAGCATTTTCAGTGTCATGGACTAGAAAAAAGGCTGTGATGAAGTTCAGAACATCACCCCTGCAATAGCTATTCTTAAAGAGGTATTAATGGATTGCATCAAAGCTAGATGTTGGTGGTTTTTAATTTATTTATTTAGATATTTATGCCCTACTTTTCTCCCCAGTGGGGACCCAAAGCAACTTACAGTATCATTTTCCTCTTGTCCAAAGTCATCCAGGATGTTTCCATTGCAGAGTGTGGAATTCCCAGTCTGACACTAACCCCTACACCACACTCTCTCTTCATTCCTGACTGCAGCTGCCTCCTTTTCCTCTAGTCTTGCTATCCGTTGCGCTGGAATACTGTCTCTTCACTCTTTTCACTCACAATAGTTTAGTATCATCTATGTCTGCTACATCTCACAAGTTCTTCATTTCAGGAGCTTTTTAAGTGGAGTTACAGTGCAGTCCTCCTTTCTGGAAGTAAGCCCTACTGAATAGACCTGAGCAGGATTCTGAGGCGACCGCTCAGTACGACACCGTTTGAGTTGTTTACAAGTCATCACAGTTTTTTGTGCTGTTGGGGCACATGGAAAAGAGAAGGGGTCTGCACCTTTACTCTGAAACATTCCAAAACAGAGATGAACAACTAAGTCAACAACCAAACATAACTAGAGTCAAAACTGAGATTCTTCCCCTAGCCCAGTGATGGTGAACCTTTTAGAGACCAAGTGCCCAAACTGCGACCAAAACCCACTTATTTATCGCAAAGTGCCAACACGGCAATTTAACCTGAATACTGAGGTTTTACTTTAGAAAAAACAACTCATACATAACTTAAGATGATCCAAACAAAGTAAGGAAAGCAATCCCAAATGCTTTCATTTACTTAAAACTATTTGACAGAGAATTTGACACTTAATGATGGTCTGGGCCTGGCTGGGGCGATGGCACATGTGCCCACAGAGAGGGCTTTGAGTGCCACCTCTGGCACCCGTGCCATAGGTTCGCCACCACTGCCCTAGCCTTTCATTGCTAAACAACGGATGCTAGGACTGGAGCCTGACATATTTTGGAGCACATTCCCAGGCTGCTGCTAAAGAAACAGCCAGGTCGTTTCTGCCATGGCTGGCTCCCAGCCCCAAACCAGAGGCTGCAACTAAACCCAGAACTGCTCTATTATAGCAAGTGCACCACTTGCCAAAAGAGGGAGCTGTTCACCTGCTATCTACTACTATTAAGCGCCACCAAAGCAGCTACCCCAGAGACACTGCAGCTCAGGGCCTCTGCAATTGTCAGGTGACACAGGCAACCAGTGGCTTTTCATCTGGCCCTGAAAGCCTCAAACCTTGGCTTCAGTTTGAGCAAAGACAAGGGCCTGGTTTACAATTGTAAATTAATGAAGTGGCTGAACGGACTGCACCCCATCAGCTTGCAGGTGGTAGATTCCAAGTTTGAATGTTCCTTCTGCATTAAACAAACACACACACAACAGAAGGGTAGCAAAGCAGGAGAAACAGCCTACTCACCCCTCACCATTTTGCTTGTTGTGCTGGTTTTATATTTGCATGGAGTATTTCAACATGGGATCCTCCACCAGCAATCTGAAGAAGACACTGTCATCAACTTTAAAACCAACTCATGGCTACCCCATCCACAGGGGCATTCTAGTCATGAGATATGCAGAGGTGGTTTGCCATTGCCTTCCTCCATGGAGCAACCCCAGTCTTCCCTGGCAGTCTTCCATATAATCACTGACCATGGACAACCCTGCTTAGCTTCCAAGCCCTGATGAGCCTGGGCAAGCTGGGCTAATCAGGCTGCTCATCAGCAGTCTGATGTGGACAGAAATCCCATTTCATTCTCACCTTTGCGAACAGCAGGGCCGGTGCCAGGGTTTTCTTGCACACTAGGCGAGGCTACCTTCTGGCGCCCCCACCCGTGTGTGCCCACCAATTTTCAAACATAAATGCACTTTAGGAAGAATGAAAAACACAAAATTTGAAATTGCTAATTTCTTTTTTTTTAATTGTGAGAACAATACAATCTCTGATTTTCTCTCTCAAACAGAAAAACACAAATCACAAAGCATTTTGAAAAATCCTGTTAATTGTGATGTTGAAATTTAAGCCTCTTTAATGTTTCCATTTCAGGCACATCAGAATCTCATTTTGCGTGCACTTTCCTAGGCATGCTGCCCTTGAATACATGAAGCTGCCTTCTACTGAATCAGGCAATCGGTCCATCAAACTCACTATTTTCCATTCATACTGGCAGCAGATCTCAGACAGAGGTCTTTCCCATCTCCTTTTGACAGTTAAAAGAGGGACGGAGAAAGGCAGAGAGAGAGATGGGGGGGGGGACAGAGAGAGAGAGAGAGGGACAGAGAGGGGACAGGGACAGATGGGGGGGAGAGACAGAGGGGGGAGACAGAGAGAGAGAGAGAGGGATAGAGAGAGACAGTGAGGGGTGAAGAGAGAGAGAAACAAGAGGGGGGAGACAGAGAAAGACAGGGAGGGGGGGGAAGAGAGAGCAAGACAGAGAGAGAGAGGGATGGGGGGGAGCAAGACAGAGAGAGATACAGGGAGAAGGAGGTCACCCACAACCTTCCCACCCCACCCCACCTTGCACACGCACACACCCTCCTTCCTCTCTCGATGCTGCTGGCCACGGCAGACCCATGAGGGCTGCTGGGCTGCATTGTCGAGGGGGAAGGAGGGCGCGCATGGCCTTCCCACCCTGGCTTGCGTGTACACAAACACTCACGCACTCACTCGGGAGGGCATTCATCTCGGCCCTCATCCTCTGTAGCTGTTCTCACTCCCTGTCTGCAGCTTGGTTTTTGCCCCAGCCCTGGGTCCCAGCTCACCTCCATGGTTCTTTGCCCTCCCCCCAGGCACGGTTGACTGGCCCATCACAGGCACGGGAGGGGCAAGGGAATGGACTTGAAGGGCTGGCTGCAGAAAAAGCAGTAGGCAGGGTTCCTGGGCCAGCTTGACTGGGAGACAGAGGGGAGGGGAAGATCTTCTTCTAGGGTGTCTGGGGGAAAGTGGGACCTGTGGGTTCACAGGTGCTGGCACCCTCTGCCATCCTGGAGCCGTTCTCCTGTCCCCGCCAGTGGGGAAGGAGAAGTGCCCTCGCCTCCCACGTCACAGACACGCACCAACCTCACCAGGTAGCCCCACCCCCACCGCTGCTGTCAGTTCTGCACTCCTCTGATGTCTGCGCTCTAGGCAGTCACCTAGGTTGGCCTAATGGTAGCACCGGCCCTGGCTAAGAGGCTGCCTGCATCTTCTCTCTCCTTCACATCCCACTCAGATGGGGCTGTGACTCCACGCTGCCAGCTTTGACCTGCCCTAGGTGAGAATGTAGACCAGAACATGTACCATGATCCTGTGTACAAAAGATTATGGGGCTTGTAAATGAAACCCTTTCTTTTCACTAGGAGAGGAAGCCAAGATGATGTATTCTCTACTCTGTGGGCAGCAACTCTCCAGGATCTCAGGCCTTTCACATCACCTATGATCTGATCCATTTTGAACTGGAGATGCTGGGGACTGAACCTGGCATTTCCTATATATAAAGAGATGCTGTACCACTGAAACATGGTAGAGTTCCACCTGCCTCATACCTCCCGTCTGGTTTCTTCTCTCCCTTGTCAGTCAACTTTGTGAGCTTTTGACTAACATGCTATAGTAATAGAACAAAGTTAGAGTCCAGTGGCACCTTTAAGACCAACAAAGTTTTATTTAAGGTGTGAGCTTTTGTGTGCACGCACACTTAAGTTCACACCTTGAATAAAACTTTGTTGGTCTTAAAGGTGCCACCGGACTCTAACTTTGTTCTATTGCTTCAGACCAACACGGCTGCCCACCTTGTGCTATAGTAAGTATCAGGGGTCATTTCGTAGAAAAAGAGCTAGGGGAACTCATTAGCATAACTCATTAGCATATGCCACACCCCCTGACATCACCGGAAGTGTGTCATAAGGCCACACCTCCTGACATCACTGGAAGTGTGCCATAAGACCACACACCCCGCCCCCAATGGTCCCAGCCGCCACCGCCGGCCTTGCAACTCCACTGCCGAGCCCCATGAGGGGCCCGGCGGTGGACCTGCAAGGCCGGCGGGAGTGCAAGGAAGCCCCGCAAAGGCCCTCCCTGGCCCCAGGCAGGCAGGGGTGGGGAGAGGCAGGGAGGAAGCAACTTACCCTCCCTCTTCTCCTGCCTCCTCCTGGCTGAATGAGGGCCGGAAGCGGGGCGGCCGGAAGCAGGGGGTGGGGCTTCGTCATGTGCCCCGCCCCCCGTACCTCACCCGTTCCCCCCCCCCGAAATGACCTCTGGTAAATATACCATCAAGGTACCTGTAGTCAATTTGTGAAGTTTCACAATCATACATGGGGGGGGGGACTGACCAAACACACCAAGAAGAAACAGACAAGAAACTGAGAAAGAAAAGAGGTGAAAGGAAGGTAGTATTGATATGGCAAGTTCCATGGACAGGTAAAAGATCTATTTGGGTGCTGTTCCTTCTTTGAAACCTTGAAAAGGAAACCTGATGGCTTGTCCTTTTCAATCTGGTAGACATTCTAAAGCTGATTTTATAACAGCTGTGCAATACTCTGCTCGGATTCCTGAAACATTACAGCATTGTTCAGTGCTGAGGTCAAATTACAAAAGCCAGATTTTGGGGGGGGGGGGCAGGGCTGCTGTACCTTCGTATGTTGTGCGGAAGGAAGAATTTTGGTTAGCAGGGGCAGCTTGTTTTGAAACAGTGTTGCAGAAGCAAGGGGGGAGCTGCATTGGATGAAATTCCCTTGATTACAGCCGGCCAGCCCTTCCTGTGCATCTGGTCACCTTAGGTCAGGAACGGATTACCACATGCCTCAAAGCTGCAGAAAAGCTGAGCACACGCCAGAAGTCATGTCTGGCAATGACAGTCACCTGTTTTATGATAGTCACCTGACCACTCTGGTATGCATGCATAAGTGAGTGATCGCCCAGCAAAGGCTGTGGGAGGTGACCTTGAAATCTCCACTTGCCTGGTGGTTGCAGCAATAGCACACAGCAGCAGCAGCAGCAGCAGTATTTCTGAGCTGCTGATTTTCCCCTGCAGGGATTACATAAAGCACCTGACAATACCCACCAACCTGCCACAGGAACCTTGTGATAGCTCCTGGGCAGCACTTATGCAGTTGCAGCTCTTTCACAGAAAGAAAGGGCTTCTATTTTGAGGGAAATGTTTTCATTTGACCTATATATAAAAGGAAGAATGCGCAGTCACAAGGCAGGTGCCTAGCACCCACATGGCTAGATGAGATTCAGGGTTTTTGTTTTAGTAACTTTCAAATATAGGGAATTGCCTTATAGGACCTCAAAGGCCAGGCAGCCAATCCTTTGCAAAATTTACTTGGGGGACACGACCGGTATCCTTACATGCATATGATAAGGACTCTTTAACATAGCTTTTAAATGGATTGGGTAACTGTTTAGTTATTGAGTACTTGAGTAATAGATTATGCGTGTTGCATGCCATCAAGTCACTTAAACAGACCCTATGAATTAATATGACCCCTAAAACATGCCTCAATGACCCCTCATGGATCACTGTCTTGTCGTGGCGAGGGGGCTTGCATGGTTCGATAAAGCTGTGGGCTATGCCGGGGAGGGCCACCCAAGACGGACAGGCCACAGCAGAGAACTCAGACCAAGCGTGATCCCCTGGAGAAGGAAATGGCAACCCACTCCAGTATTTTTGCCAAGAAAACCCCATGGACGGTATCAAAAGGCTAAAAGATATGACACCAGAAGATGAGCCCCTCAGGTCGGAAGGTGTCCAATATGCTACTGGGGAAGAGCAGAGGGCAAGTACAAGTAACCCCAGTAAGAGTGAAGTGGCTGGGCCAAAGCTGAAAGGATGCTCAGTTGCGTATGTGTCTGATGGTGAAAGGAAAGTCCGATGCTGCAAAGAACAATACTGCATAGGAACCTGGCATGTAAGATCTATGAATCAAGGTAAGCTTGACGTGGTCAAAAATGAGATGGCAAGACTGAACATCGATATCCTAGGAATCAGTGAACTAAAGTGGACAGGAATGGGCGAATTTAACTCAGAAGACCATTATATCTACTACTGTGGCCAGGAATCTCGTAGAAAAAATGGTGTGGCCTTTATAGTCAACAAGAGAGTGCAAAAGGCAGTACTGGGATACAATCTCAAAAATGACAGAATGATTTCTGTCCGATTCCAAGGCAAACCATTCAACATCACAGTAATCCAAGTCTATGCCCCAACCACTGATGCAGAAGAGGCTGAAGTGGACCGGTTCTATGAAGACCTACAACACCTCATAGAACTAACACCAAAAAATGATGTCCTCATCATCATAGGGGACTGGAATGCTAAAGTAGGAAGTCAAAAGGTAACCGGAATAACAGACAAGTTTGGCCTTGGAAAGCAAAATGAAGCAGGGCAAAGGTTAACAGAGTTTTGTCAAGAGAACACACTGGTCATAGCGAACACCCTTTTCCAACAACCTAAGAGACGACTCTACACATGGACATCACCAGATGGGCAACACCGAAATCAGATTGACTATATAATTTGCAGTCAAAGATGGAGAAGCTCTATCCAGTCAGTAAAAACAAGACCTGGAGCTGACTGTGGTTCAGATCATGAGCTACTCATTGCAAAATTCAGACTTAAACTGAAGAAAATTGGGAAAACCACGAGGCCATTCAGGTTTGACCTAGATCGCATCCCTGATGAATATACAGTAGAGGTGAAGAATAGATTCAAGGGTCTGGATTTGATAGATAGAGTGCCTGAAGAACTATGGACAGAGGTTCGTGACATCGTACAGGAGGCAGCAATCACCACCATACCAAAGAAAAAGAAATGCAAGAAAGCAAAATGGCTTTCTGATGAGGCTTTACAAATAGCAGAGGAAAGAAGGAAAGCGAAAGGCAAAGGCGAAAAGGAAAGATTTACCCAACTGAACGCAGATTTCCAGAGAACAGCAAGGAGAGATAAGGAGGCCTTCCTGAATGAACAGTGCAAAGTAATAGAAGAAAACAATAGAATGGGAAGGACTAGAGATCTCTTCAAGAAAATTGGAGAAATCAAGGGAGCGTTCCATGCAAAGCTGGCCATGATAAAGGACAAAAACGGTAGGGACCTAACAGAAGCAGAAGAGATTAGGAAAAGATGGCAAGAATACACAGAAGAACTATACAAGAAAGACCTCGATGTCCTTGACAACCACGACGGTATAATCACTGACCTCGAGCCAGACATCCTGGAATGTGAAGTTAAATGGGCCTTAGAAAGCATTACTAACAACAAAGCTAGTGGAGGTGATGGTATTCCAGCTGAGCTATTCAAAGTCTTAGAAGATGATGCTGTTAAAGTGCTGCACTCCATTTGCCAGCAAATTTGGAAAACGCAACAGTGGCCACAGGATTGGAAAAGATCAGTATACATTCCAATCCCAAAGAAGGGCAATGCCAAGGAATGTTCAAACTATCGCACAATTGCACTCATATCACACGCTAGCAAGGTCATGCTCAAGATCCTACAAGCTAGGCTTCAACAGTACGTGGATAGAGAACTACCAGAAGTACAAGCTGGGTTTCGAAGAGGTAGAGGAACGAGAGATCATATTGCCAACATTCGCTGGATTATGGAGAAAGCAAGAGAGTACCAGAAAAATATCTACTTCTGCTTCATTGACTATGCTAAAGCCTTTGACTGTGTGGATCACAACAAACTATGGCAGGTCCTTAAAGAGATGGGAGTACCAGACCACCTCGCCCGCCTCGACCCCCCTCCCACCCTCCGGCAAAGGATGAGATGGTTAGACAGTGTCATAGATGCAACGAACATGAAATTGAGCCAACTTCAGAGGACGGCGGAAGACAGGAAGGCCTGGCGAGATCTTGTCCATGGGGTTGCGAAGAGTCGGACTCGACTGTGCGACTGAACAACAACAACAACAAAACATCCTATCCTTAACAACCTTGCTCAAGTCTTGCAAAATGAAGGCCGTGACTTCCTTGTGGTAGATTACTGTTAGGGAAATCACATCTTTTCCACTAGAGCAAAATCAGAGCGGACGGAGTGGTTTGCGATTACAACTGCTCAGGGGAGAAGAATGAGAGCTTATCAATGTTATATTTGAGATAAAAATAAACACAGCATAAGACAAGGGATAGCTGAATTTATGAAGCTGCATCATACTAACGTGTTTTCTACAGAGGGACAGGCCTGTCCTGCTTCCCCATTGCTGCGGAAGCTAGCTACTGTACAGCAGCAACCGAGCTTTCACGTGGCAAGTTTCCCTTTTCCCAATCCCCCAGCAGCAGCCACACACCCCTATCCCTGCACCACTAGGGCCTTGCCTTTTCAGGTTTTTTTAAATCAGCAACTGAATATAACAATATAATAATTTGCCTATAAGTTTCTCTTAATTCCCAGCTTTGATTTAAAAGAAACAGTCTCTTACCCCTTTCATTGCCTTTCACCTTATACCTCCACAACGAAAAAGGCTAGAAACTTAATTTTTTTATCTCAGATGAAAGCTGGGAATGCACAGAACTCGAAACACAGATTATCATTATAATGATGTTCAAATGATGATTATTTTAAAGCCCACTGATGGAGGGACAAGGAGATAGTCATTGCAGAGATGGGGTGGGAAAAAGAAATTCCATGTGGGTATGGGAATGGGAAAATCTGAACTTTGCCACCCACATGACAGCCATCCAGGCTTTGCTGCAATCTTTCTCAAACTTTGCAGCAAAGCAGGTTTTGGGGGAAAATTGGAGGCAAGCAGGGGAAACCCAAGAAGGTACACAAATCCACCACAATACTCTGGGGATGCAGGGGGGAAACCCCACTTCCAACAACATCAAACCCATTGTTTTCTAATATCTATAATTCAGTTTTTGCATATGTCATTTATACTGTTTTATTGCATTGTTTTCTAATTTTGCGATCCAGTCTCATCACATTGTACATTATATACCTTATCCTGTTTCTCAAACTAAACTAAATAAATAAATACAATTAAAATTCTGTCTCTCTGCTGACCTGTGATTAATAATAAAACCTAGTCTCTGTTATTTTCCTAATTAATAAATTCTATACATATATTTTTAAATGTCAGTTATTTATCGTTCACCCTTCTCATTTGGACTTAAGATGGACTACACAGAGTGAGTCAATACAGTCAACAGATGGGACATTCAATAAACAATGCTAGGAAGTGGAATCAAAGTAAAGACTGACATGTAATTAGGAATAAGTTTGGATAGCTACACACTGCCAATGAAAATAATGCAAAATAAGTAAACCAGCTTTAAAGACTCATGCTAGGGACAATTCTTCAGCCAACTAGCTAGCAGGGAATGATGTGCAAATAGGCTACAGTGCCTAGAAACAGGATGCCTTGTACAATAATTCCAAGCTAAATCAAGCCTCCATTCTCAATAACCATTATAACTTAACAGCCATTGCCAGTGATATGATGTACAAGAGGTTGTAACAGATTATACAGCATTATAAAAAGTGTGATTTGTGTTGTAAGCATGTGAAAAGGAAAATAAAAATATATATATATAAAAAAGCCTCCATTCTCAAAATTTTACTCCGCAAAGTCTTCTATTGTTTATCATGACCTAGTAGTACATTTGATTTTAACACAGAACCTTGCAGAAAAGCTTTGAAACATATCAAAAAATAAATGCTTATCACTTATTTAGCATTTATAATGTTTTAAGACAGGGGTCCCCAACCTGACAGCCAGCGTGGTATAGTGTTAAGAGTGGCGGACTCTAATCTGGAGAACTGGGTTTGATTCCCCACTCCTCCACTGGAAAATCTGGACTTCTAGTGGAATTCCCTAATACAGAACTCTCTCAGCACCTTCACTAAACCACAGTTCCCATGACTGGTACAAAACTATATGAATTTGTAGTACAGATATGTCCTTACAGCCACACAGGGCTGTAACTAGGTGGGGGCGGTGCCGCCTTCCAAATCTGCAATGCCCCCTCACCAGGTCCTCATAACCCTATCACCCCCTCCCCTCCCCAACTGCCCACCGGCCTCAATTACCCCCAGAAGTGACCGGGGGCAGCACCGCACCAGCCAGCCATGCACTTCCTTTTGCTTCCTTCTCAGGAAGCACGTGTCTACACAGCTGGCTCCACCCCCAGACCCACCATGTGCAAAAAGCCTGGCCCACATGGCTGGCCGGCCAGCAGAGTGAACAGCAAGCTGGCCAGCGGGGAAGGAGCACACGCCCGGACTCCCAACAGCCTATCTGCCCTCTGCACTTCCTGTCATTTTCCCACCAACATGCACTGTACCAGTACAGCATGGCTCAGCAGGTAAAGGAAGAAAGAGTCCATTAAAGG
>NW_015163636.1:371016-403200 GCF_001447785.1 Gekko japonicus | reverse complement strand
AGAGTGTCCGTATGGATACTTCCTGGCAGTTACTCCAAAGATGCCCTTTTAATACAAAAAAACACGGAGGGCAGGGGTTACAAGATAAAAGCTCCAGGAACATTACAAATTGTGCACTTCCCTCTAATGTGGTGGTTTCTTATTTTCCATATGTGGAAAAATCCCTGCATGGAAGCAGTCTGAGCGCAAAACCTAAAGACATTTCCAAACTGAACAGCTAGTGGGGAACCACCCAGTTGATCATACAAATACTCCAAGTGGTTATGTTTTTCTCCCACGGATAGTAATAAGCACTCTGGAGCAACAGATAATGAAAACAGCCTGTGACATAACATTAGTGGCAATTAAGTTATCTTGGCTGTGTAATTCCCTGACTGCCTTTGGTGGTACAAATTATTTTTCCCATGGTGGTACTGTCCTCTGTAGCACTGGAGAGGATGCTCATACCCACCCATTGAGGAGGTTTTGTAGCATGACTGAAGTTAGAAAGAATATTAATCCCAGTGGCCCATTACTAGGGATGCCAACCTCCTGGTGGGATCTGGGGATCCCCTGGAATTTCAGCTCATCTCCAGACTAAAGAGATCAGTTCACTGGGGGTAAATGGCTGCTTTGGAAGGTGGACCCTCTGGCATTGTATGTACCCCACTGAGGTCCCTCTCCTCCCCAGGCTCCACTCCAATATCTCCAGAAGGTTCCCATCCTCACTCCCCTGCTGGTGACCAGGGGGGCCCTGGCAACCCTACCAGACACATATGAATGCAGTCCCATGTGGAGGCAGGGGGACACTAATGCCACGTAACCTGCATGCCTGCATTTGTACCCCATGAGTAGCAGGAGTTACTGCTTAATTCTGGTTCTCAAAATAAGACAGGAGAAGATGCAAGCCCAGCCACAAGCTGGATTTGTGTGCATTTTCCCCTTAACAATAGTTATACCAGGCCCGTAGCCAGGATTTCGTGGCTTGTGGGGCAAAACATTTTCCTGGTAAGGCTGCCATTATTTGCCCTAATGAAGAGGGGTGGTGCACACCCCTCTCCCTCCCCTCCTGCTAGATTTAAAGGGCCCTTCAGCTGCTTTAAATGCTTTTGGGAAGAACGGGGGTCTTTAAGAAGCAGGGTCCCTTTAAGGAGGGGGGCTGACCCTTTAAAGAAGGGGGAAGAGCGCCCAATTGCCCCACTGTAGCTACGGGCCAGAGCTACGCATGAAATTTGAACATACCCAGGGTTGTCCTTTTGTCACCTGTGTTTAGTCACTATGTCAAAAACAGTTTAATCCCAAAAGATCTTGGGAACTGTAGTTGAGGATGCTGAAAATTTGCTGCTAAAGACCCTTAGCCCGCCTCAAAAGCCACAGCATTATATGGTTTATTTCAATTATTTCTGTCTTGCAGTTCTCTACTAGAAGAGACGCTTGGGGTGGCTTACAACAGGGTATGTAAAATGCATACCTAAAACAGAAAATAGAAAAAGAAAAATCTGTATAAAATCCTGCAAACTTAAAGCACAAAGGTGGCAAAAAAAAATCTTAAAGTGATTTTGAAAGAAGTAACATCTAATTAATAAACATCAGGCAGTGTAATATCCCAAAACAAGTTGAGAAATCATACAAGTCAGTGCATCTGGCAGTACAACAGCAATAAAAGCATGTAACATAAAAGCCAGCAGGAAGATACATATAAGCAAAGAAAAAAAGCTGACACCACCTGAGGTCTGTGGTGGCCCAATATATGCCCAGTGAAAGTACGCCCTCCTTGTGTGTCTTCCATTCTTTGTCTTCCATTCTTACTGCCACATGTTCCCATGCGATCCCCAGTCCTAGCAATCTTCACTAAGTAGTCCTGTCATGTAAATACAACTGCTATTACGGTAATAACAAGATTTTGCAAGTAGCCTGTCTCTAGGCGAGGCGAGTTTCCATTTAATCCGTGGGAAAGCCCTTAAGACAGGCACACAGTCACGAGCCACTTCCCTCCTATGAGATAATGAGTGCAGCGGTTGAGTAGGCCTTCTTCAGGTCTGACTCAGGAATCTGCACCTCAGCACAAGTCGTTTGATGTCTCCTTAACCATAGCACCTTTGCCCCACTGTTTATATCATGGAGTAAAGCCGTCAGAATACAAGCAAAGTCACAGTTGTTCTGCAACTTCAAACACGTACACAAAGAGTCTGCAAGACAGAAATATATTCCTTCTGTCCTAGCCTATGCATGATCCCATCAACTCCTATGGACACCATAGGATAGTGATTCTTAACTGAGGCAATCCACAAATCTTGGGGAGCATTCAGGAATTTTGGGGCAAATGAGGTCCATTCACAATTTTACGCAGCCCTTTCTCCACACCAGCAGTGGTTTCTGTCAGCCAGTGGAGGAGAGCTGTAGAGAACCAATGTGGTTTAGTGGTTACGGGGTTGGGCTAGGATCTGGGAGACCCGAGTTGGAATCCCCATTTCACCATGGAATCTTGTTGGGCGACTCTGGGGCACACACTGTCAGTCTCACCTACCTCACACAGTTCTTTTGAGGATAAAATAGAGGTAGAGGAGAGGAGCTGCTCTGGGTCCCGTTCCCCCCCCCCAGGAGAAAGGCATGGTATAAATGCAGAAAACAAATTAAAAAGGCCCCAGGGACGTCTGTCTCGCCTGGACTAGGGCCAGGGCCTTTTCCGCCCTGGCCCCTACCTGGTGGAATGAGCTCCCATATGAGATCAGGGCCCTGTGGGACCTTCTACAGTTCCGCAGGGCCTGCAAGATGGAGCTCTTCTGCCAGGCTTTTAACTAGGACGACGGACGTCCCTCCCTCTTTACTGGGCCTCCCCTCAGTGGGTCAGAACTGCATACCAGAGATGGCATCTGTGAAAATTTTAATGATAACTTGCACCGGATGAATGTTATTGTATTTTATTGGTGTTTTAACTGTTTTAATTTTCATATATTGTATTTTCTATTAAGTTTGATGTAACCCACCCTGAGCCTGCTATGCAGGGAGGCCGGAATATACACTGAATAAAATAAATAAATAAATACATTTTTATACTGTTTATACCCTGCCCAAGGACAAAATCCCAGGCCCTTCAAAATGTGGCATATAGTAAATGAGAATCAAAACTAATGTTAAGGAGGTGCCTAATGGTTATTAGGTGCAAGGCTCTCATGGAATGTAAGTAGGACAAACCGGCTCATGAACTAAAGTTCATGACATATTTTGGCTGGTTCATGGTTTGTGAACTGAAGTTCATGGCAGGTCAAACAACAATTTGTAACAGCGGTCAGATGGCAGCATGTAGTTTGACACGACTTGGTGTGTTTTCTCACAGAACTGATCTCCTGCAGGCTTGCTGCTATTTGCTCCATGCAAGAAATATACATGCACCATACAGGTATGTGGGATGGAGTTGTGGCTTGGTGGTAGAGTATCTGCTTTAATGCAGAAGTTCCCAGATTCACCCTGACTGACTTGGATAACCCAGGCAAGCCCAATCCCGTCAGGTCTCAGAACCTAAGCAGGGTCGACTCTGGCAAGACCTCCTTGAAAGGCCAGCAGTTGGGAGGACAGGGGCAGGCTTTATTCAGTCACCTTTCTGAATATCCTCCTGGCCCCCAGTAGGGTTCAGTCACCAGAGGTCACCATGACTTCCAGGTGCACACACACACACACGTGCACATATGAAAAAATACAAAAAAGGGGGGGGGGAGAAGTTCCCAGATTCAGTCCCCAGCATCTCATGTAAAAGATCTTGACCTGAGTCCCAGGAAAGATGCTACGAAGTTAGAGTCGACAAGGGAACCAGCACACGGGAAAGGAGTAAACTGCCATGCTACTCCTGAATCCCCTCCACCAGCTTTTAATAGCCTGTGGGAGATTGATTCACACATTTCTATCATTAATTTTCCTTCATCCTGAGTGTGCACGTGTGGGGTGTTCAGAGAGGAATGCATCTTGTCTTTAGTGCACATGAATATAAATTTATGCACATTAACACCAAGGCACCATGCTGTGCACAACTTCAACTTCCCTAGTCTGCAGCTAATGAGGAATTTATCAAACCATTGATTAACCACTGTAAGACAGTTACATTTTTCTAGAATATCTTTGATGCAAAAAAAAAAGAGAAACGCTTGCCTTTTAAATCAGTGGAGGACAGGCTACTGCAGAGCGAACATATGTAACACACCGCAGGGAGAGTGAACCTTCAGTGATATATAAATAGGAGGTGAGGGGTGGCCAGGGCAATGATCCTTGATGTGAAGAAATGTATGTTAGAGTTCTGTTCCTGTTTTCATCCATTAAATGTTGGAGGGTATCGTTTGTTTTAACCAGGGTCCCCCCCACCCCACCATCCAGTAGTGAGGCTAAATAAGATCAAGGAGTATGAAATGCAGAGGTCATTTTGGGGGGGATCGCGGGGGATCGCAGTTCCCCCTGGTGAGGTACGGGGGGCGGGGCACATGACGAAGTCCCGCCCCCTGCTTCCGGCCGCCCTGCTTCCGGCCCTCATTCAGCCAGGAGGAGGCAGGAGAAGAGGGAGGGTAAGTTGCTTCCTCCCTGCCTCTCCCCACCCCTGCCTACCTGGGGCCAGGGAGGGCCTTCGCGGGGCTTCCTTGCACTCCCTCCGGCCTTGCAGGTCTACCGGTGGGCCCCTCATGGGGCTCGGCAGTGGAGCTGCAAGGCCGGCGGTGGCGGCCGGGACCGTTGGGGGCGGGGTGTGTGGCCTTATGACACACTTCCGGTGATGTCAGGGGGTGTGGCATATGCTAATGAGTTATGCTAATGAGTTCCCCTAGCTCTTTTTCTATGAAATGACCCCTGATTAAATGGATGGACCTGAAACAGAGGATGCTGAAAATGCATCATGAGCCTATGAGCTGCACAGATACTAGCCTGAGGGCTAAGACTTATAAGGTTGTAACTCTGCTTAGGAGCGCACTGTAGGCCTTTCACTCGTTTCTGGTGCTTTGTCAGCCATCTCAAGCAGATTCTAGAGAGGCAGGGTATCAATAAATAAACAAACAATGATTTGGGCTCATACTACAAACAACACCGGAGTTCTGTGACTGGAACGCCATATGGGCCACAGTCCCTAAACAAGGGGAGGCTGACTTTCTTTCTTCCATACTGTTTTCCCAGTTGAAACACACACACACACCCAAAAAAACATACACACATACTGTTTTATGTTCAGTAGGCAAGAAAGAGAGGTATCTTGTATTATGCCTATCTTCCCCCTCCCCCTTACCAAAGCTGAAAACAGCCTAGAAGGGTTCATTTTTTTATCAGCAGAAATAAGGCAGAAGGATCACATTAAATCCACCCTGGGAGGCCTGCAGCGGCTGCTTTTCAGGGCCAGAGTTCCATTAACAGAACTATAGCCTCACAGGTTCTTTGGCTCTGTCAAGCAGGTTGCAGAAACTATAGGTGGAGTCACAAAGGAAGTACTTCTTCACCCAAAGAGTGATTAACACATGGAATTCATTGCCACAGGAGGTGGTGGCGGCTACTAGCATGGACAGCTTTAAGAGGGAACTGGATAAACATATGGAGCAGAGGTCCATCAGTGGCTATTAGCCACAAGGTATAGATAGGAACTCACAGGCTGGGGCAGGTGATGCTCTGTATTCTTGGTGCTTGGAGGGGGGGCAACAGTGGGAGAGCTTCTAGTGTCCTGGCCCCACTGATGGACCTCCTGATGGCACCTGGTATTTTTGGCCACTGTGTGACAGAGTGTTGGACTAGATGGGCCATTGGCCTGATCCAACATTGGCTTCTCTTATGTTCTTAAGGCTCACCCCACACAGCATGTACCATGGAAGAAGTTGTACTGCAGCACAAGACCCAAGGTCAGGAAGGCTGCTGGTGCTATAGAGAGTTTGTACAGCCTGAAGGCCTGTTGCTCAGAAACTGGTTTTTCCCTGGAACTCATCGTAACAGCACAACTATGACAGAACCTTTGTCTTCTGCCAGGGCTCAGGGAGTGTGGATATGCCCATTTCCCAGAGCACACTTATGCAAGCAATCGCCAAACAAAGCCTTCAAAACATTGTCACCTGAATCTTCTGTAAGTACAGCTGTGAAGACCCAGAAAAGAAAACCCCAGAAAATTTTCAGAGGGGAAAAAACCTGGGTTTGTGTTGTTGTTTTTTTAGGTCTTTTTTCATTTTTTAAAAAAATAGAAACAAGATTGGCAGAGAGCACTTATGACAAGGTTTTACTCATTCAAAATGTACAGCATGAAAAATCTTATGACACCTACACTAATCGAAAATGATAATTTCTGTGTAGATTATATACATATACAACAGATGATCAATTATGTTTATTATTTAAATATAAACAATGTTGGCAACAATCTGATATGATGTGTTTGGCGATAATAATTCATTAAAGAGGTCATTGTTTTCAGTATTATGAAGTTTTAACCTGATGTCCACATAGGCTGGCAGTCCTATTATGACTATATGAAACTGTTTCTGAACAAGTAACACACTTCCTTTTCTTGGTTTCAATTTCCATTTTTTCCAATCTCTCCAATGGCAAAAACTAAGGTACATGTGCTATGGCACCATAGGATGCGGCAGTCTGCACTGCTCTCTTTCTCTACGTCTCTCTGTCTCTGTCTCTCTCTTTCTAATACTGGGTATGCTTGTAATCAGGGCTATTTTTGGGCAGGAACACACAGGAATGGAGTTCCGGCTGGCTCCCAAGTTGGCCACACCTTCATTAGCATAATAGGCCACACTCAACAGCAGAAACTCATTCGGATTGGCTACAATTAGGGGTGTGTGGCCTAACATGCAAAGGAGTTCCTGCTCCAAAAAAAAGCCATGGGTTGTGTCAACAAACAAGGTAAAGAGAATAAGAAGCAAAAGGTGGGTGTGGCTGGATGACCACACTTCTGGTAACATGGGTGTGTGGCCTAATATGTGAATGAGCTGTGCTGTCAGGGGTGTGGCCTAATATACTAATGAGTTCCTGCTGCTGGGTATGGCCTATTATGCTAATAAGTTCCTGCTGGGCTTTTTCCACAAAAAAAGCCCTGCTTGTAATTATGCGTGCTGTAAAATTCCTTAAATATGCCAATCAGTACGGTTTTATATACTAAGATGCAATAAATAATCCATTTTATGTTCTTAAAACAAAAATTATGGTTAGGTTTAATATGAAAATAAGAATTGCATTTTTCCCCTGGGGGGGATTTAAAACATAAATTTTTGTTCCATGGCTTCCAAATTTCTGAAAAATTTACATCTGTATCTGTGGTCACTAAAGATTATGGATAGCTGCAAATAGCCAAGAGGCCACAGAGCATGGCAGTAACTAAAGTAAAGGGTTAGGTAACATTTGCAAGTGTGGATCAGCACATTCCTGCCTCCCTGCCTTTGTCCGAACACAGGTACGTCTTAGATATAGATCCATTCCCATCCACTTAAGTGGAGATCTCCCATGGAATAGTTTCCCATTGAGTGGTAACATACCAGCAATTCATCCACCCTTTCCATAACCTGGTCATTGTCGCCTTGCTGACTGTACACCTTTTGGTTCCCACTGAATCACCATCATCTCGTACAGGTTCCCAGGCACATAATTTGTTCCCTCTGGAATGCTCACCTTTTCTGTTCACATTGACTCACGGTTACCTTTCCTTTACCACCTCCTCCTCCTTGCCAGGAATTAATTGCATTCTTATCCCAAGCACCTGTTGGATGGATATAAAAGAGCAGGCGTCTGAACTGGTCAGAGTGCACATTTGTAATTCTCTGACTTCAGAACGATGTGGAATATGATCCTGTAGAGAAGAACCAAATATCCAAAATCACAGACTCACTGGAGTTCCTTGAAAGACATTCTTTTGTAAGTAAAAGGACATTTTTGCTTCTTATGGTAGAGTAAGAGGAAAAATTGCCCAGAATATTGTAAATATATTGCCTGCTATAACTATCCTTCTCATTTCCCACCTTTTTAGGAAACTGTTATTTTCTGTTGCCCCCCCCCCCCAATCATTTCTGGGGTGGGAGGGGTGATAAAATCCTTGTCTAAAATCAAACCTGTAAAGCAATATGTGGTTTTGTAGAATTGTTCCACCTTTCTTTCTCTACTATATTGTATTGTGAAAATGTGCCACGTGTTCTTTCTGAGCATCCTGTCTACTTTCAGTGCCGTATTTAAAAATGAATTTGCTATCACTGCATATTTATTACTTTACTTCATTTATACCCCACCTTGCTCCCCAATGGGGACCCAAAGCAATTTACATCATTCTCCTCTCCTCCATTTTATTCTCACAATAGCCTTGTGAGGTAAGTCAAGCTGAGAGTGTGTGACTGGCCCATGGTCACCCAACAAGTTTTCATGGCAGACTGAGAATTTGAATCTAGGGGATTATTTCAGATAGCAGTCTAACACTATAACCACTACACCACACATGTTGTTATGATCAGCATTAGAAGATCTTTGTTGGCTCCCAGATGTTTCCATGTTTATCTCAAGGTGCTGATTTTGGCAAAAAAAAATCTTAACAATCTTAACCTGCAAGTTCACTAGGATTGATAGGTCCCTCAGACCTGCTGGTGGGGGGTCGGTGTGAACTTACCAGGAGTGGGGAGGAATTCTGAAAATAAACGCTACATGCCTATGTGACCTGGAAGTGACGTAGGGACATCAGAGATGTCAGGGGACGATGCTCTGGTTTTGGGGCAAAACTCTATGGTAGAATTAGTTTTGTAGTGGCCCCAAAGGTTTTGGTTTCTCCTTTGTGTTTCCACAGTTCCCTCTCTTTCTAGCATACACTGAATTGTTGGGTGTGTACCCCATGCGACAAAGATTGCAATTCTTTGCCAAGAAAAGCTGTATAAATTATGCATCATTTATATTATTTTACATAATTTATTCTGGTTTTGATCATCATGGAGAGGGTCAAAGAGCTGTTCAGGAAACTGAAGCCAGGCGTCTAATGTCTAGAAATGTTATCTAGATGCTCCTATGGTTTCTGAGGTTTTTGGCAAGCATCACTCACACACGTTAAGGTGTATTTCACATTCATAAAGGATAGACACTCTTTTTAAAAATTAAATCTGAGACTCTTTTCAGAAGTTTCAGTTAGTAAAGAGGGCATGTTGCCTTCTCTAACACACAGGAAGGAATGTCTCTTCTAATTCTGTATCCAATACCCTATTTTGCTTAGGGCTGAGATGTTACTTGTAATCAGGTAAATTAAACCAAACAACTTTAAACAGTGACCCTGATTACTAGAGTAGCATTTTTAAAAAGAAAAGTCATTATTTTTAATACAAGGTCTGACAAACCCCACAGATGGCAAACCTCACCTTACAAGAGGCATACTCTGCAGCTTTGAGAAAAGTGTCCCAACATTAATTGTGTTAGATCCAAACTAGGGGTTTCCATTCAAAGTTGCTCAATGGAAGAGCAATAGAGGAATCCAGACAGCAGAAAAGCACCTTTGGATCTAATCTCAGGATTTAAAACAAATCCATTGTGGAAAAGGTGAAACGCAAAATGAAACCAGGCATGCTGATCACATCTGCAAGAACAGTACCATGTGAACCACACTAATAAGTGAATATGGTTCTGTAGCACTGGATTCAGCACTAGTATGTCTTCTCTTAAGGTGCCCTAAGTTTACTTTGTGTTGGGTTTTTTTAAATTGTTCTCCATAGCAGTGCCCTGTCTGTGATCTCCAGCTCAGAGGGCAGAGCAGGTTGTAAATGCAAAGGATGTATTCCTATTAGTGGAAAATTCCTTTCTACTGAGCCGAAGCCTTAATTGTGGTTCAACAGGTTTTGGTTCCCAGCTTTTTTTCCTCTGCCTGTTGAAGAAAAAAAAACCCCAACCCTAGGGCATTTGTCAGATCACATGGGCAGATAATATAAGAATGGAGCTTACCTGCTCACACCAGATAGTATTTCCGAGGAGGACAGAAAGATCCGGAGCTTTGTTCCTCAGAAGTAAAACCAGACCTAGGAGAGCAGGGAGCACAAAATCTCACCTGCAAAACCGATGCACAGGTAACATCTAAGCTCTCACAATTCATTTCCGGGACCTTTTCTGTTTCTCCCGGTGCCAGCTATTCTTCTGTTAATAGGAGCAGGACTTCTAAAAATTATGAGGCAGGTCCTTCCCTATGGTGAAAGAGGAATAAATTTCCAGCTAGAAAGTCTTGGGGATGGGGTTTCTCTCTGCATGTTTGCATGACTCTGTCCTCTACCACAGCAAGGACCTTGGAGAAGGGGAGACTGTCAGTGGTAAGGAAGGCCACAGATGTTTTGTTTTAACAGGAGTGCTTAGGACATCTTAAGCATTAGTGACTGTATGGAGCAGCAGTTTAGAAATGGCTACATACAGCCAGGGGTGAAATTCACTTAAATTTCTTACTGACACCATCTCTGTGTGTGGGTGTGAAGCAGAAGAGGGGAGGTATTGCTTCAGCCCCTTTCTTTCTTGTACTCCCTCTTGTACACCAATGCTCCCTCTAAGCTGTGGAGTCTTGTGAGCAAAAATTCTACTTCGTGAGCTACTGGCATTAAAGTTGTGAGCGAACGATTTGTCTGCTGTGTAAATTAGTTTGCTCCGGAGCCACCCTTCCTGAGCTATGGCAAAAATCCGTGAGCTGAAGGCTAAAAAACTGTGAGCTAGCTCACACTAACTCAGCTTAGAGGGAACACTGGTTATCACCGTTATCACCGTGCTCTTGCTTGTTTTTAACCCTGCTAGCCCAGGCTAGCCAGATATCATCAGATCCCAGAAGCTAAGTGGAGTCAGCCCTGGTTAGTATTTGGATGGGAGACCACCGAGGAAGCCCAGGGTTGCTACACAGAGGCAGGCAATGGCAAACCACCTCTAAACATCTCTTGCCTTGAAAACCCTATGGGGACATCATAAATTGACTGTGACTTAATGACCAAAAAAACGAAAGGGGGGAAAAAGCACATGTTCTGTTTTACAAGCACTATATTTCATTCACCACTGCTTGAGCAATGTTCTGGGTACGGCTGGGACATTGTCTTTTCACTTAGTGTGCCAAGATATTTAAGACCAAGTCTCAGAATGGTTTACATATTTATAGTGTTTCAGGAGCAGTGTGCATCACAGGAAAAAAAAGTGTATATTTCCATTAACATTAATAGAACTGAGAGGAGGCCTATGGTTAACTTATGTAACCACAAGATGTTCCTATTGTTCATAATCTTCTCCTCCCTGTTCTAAATATTGCATGATGTGCCTTGTCTTTGTTTAGTTTTCAGTGGACTGCAGGGGGGAGGTGGCTGTGTGTTCTAGTTTCTAGTGTCTCCACAGGAGCCAAAAAAAAAAATGGTGACAACCATATGTACGGTACTGAATGACATCAATTCAAATTCATTTGGGGTTAAATTTAAAAGATGGTGTAAAGGATTAGTACTTTATTCTTCTGACCCTTCCTTTCTCCTCTTGTGATTTGCAGTTGCCCCTCTCTTCTGTCTTCAGCCAGGCATGCTACTTTCACTTTCAAGCAGCTGGAAAGGGAAAGGGCTTTCCACAAAATACTCTTTTTAAGGCATATGCAACCCTCCCCCCAAGCCATTTTCTTGGGATCCCTGATACCCTCTTAAATATCCCTCAGAATCCCTCTGCTGTTTTGCTTAACTAGGAATTTTAAAACTTGCATCCAATTGTGCTTCAGGTGACATTCCAGGGCAATGCTTGAAAATTCACATACCAGTGCTGAATAAGATTTTTTAGTTTATAATAAGTATCCCTTTTTTATACAGCCTTAAGAAATCTACATGAGATGCAGTACATGAATGCAACAGCTGTGATTCCTTACAACAGTGTACAAATGAGAGGGGAGAGGGGTCAAATGTGGATTGGTCTCAGTCATAATGCATGAAATGGTCCACAGTTGAGAATTACAGGTTTTCAGCATGTGGAAATCAAGAAGAGGGCTGCAAACTATTTGGGACAAACATGCTGTTTCATGCATATGCATATGCAGAAGCCACTTCCAAAACAATATTACTATCATATCCTATATGAATTTTATGCTAAATTAGCATAAAGCCTTCAAGATTTAAAATCCGTATTTACTCATTCACCACCAAAGCAGCACCTTCTCTGCATGTATAGTAGCAAGTTTAGAATTTTCTTTGTGTCTAACTTTGCATCAGTGTAAACAAAAGGGCAATTACAGTGAAGGGATTATTCAAGGTATGAGCTTTTGTGTGCATGCACACTTCCCCAGATACATCGAAATGGAAGTTATCCATCCATTACAGATAGGTAGAGGGTGAACAGCAAATCAGTATACTGCTTCAGACCTGAATCTACAGTGAAGGGAGTGAGAGACAGCTTGAGCAAAGGCTGCTTTAGACACTCAAGGGTGTAGACTTTCCCATTTCCGGGGGGGGGGGCTGGGGCTGGGCCAGAGGCATTGCTGTGCTAGGAGCAAGGGTGGCTCCCAGGGGAGGCTGAGCACCTTCCTGAAAATTTCGGCAGGGGCTGAAGCCCCGCCGCCCCCATGAAGATTACGCCTATGCTGAGAAGCAGTTACTCAAGAGGAGGAGGTGCTGTTTATACCACTCCTGTAAACTCCCTTTCTGCCCTGCTCATTGAAGCCAGAAACCACTGCTTGTGTAAACACTTTGATTAGTTTTCTTGAAGTTCTCAATTCTGGACTAATGTCCCAGAAACTTTGCAGAATAATGCCAAGTCATGAGATCAACTCTTTCTCCAGCACTGCAGAAGTGATGTGAAGATTGTGGAGAAATTCAGCTGGGGGGGGCATCAAGCCTGCCCCCCAAAAAGAAGCTGGACTCTAAACTAATGGGGAAGGGGACTCATTCTTTGTGGGCTGCAGTGACTTGCCATAAATTTAAACCACTCATCTGTGGTCTCACAATATAACACGAGAACTACAGAGACTGACCTCTGCAGCATCAATGGGATCACTCATGTTGTTACCTCTCTTTATCTAGTCATTTAGCTGCTTGTGGTGTGCAAAGCATTTTGGTATAGGCTTTTCAGGAAGCTGAGGTACACCACAAACATGCATCGCCTTTATCCCCATTTTAACTATCATGGCTTTTCCCTCAGAGAACCCTGAGAATTGTGATTTGCTAATGAAGGAGAATTCCCTGTAGATCCCAAGCTCCCCATCATCACAGAACTTCAGTCCTCAGGGTTTCCTGTGGATAAGGAATGACTGTTAAAGAAGCTGAAGTCTGTAAGGTAAATTGGTCATCAGAGTGCCAGGATTAGAGGGGTTACTTGCCAAAACTGCAACCACTACCACATTCTTGCTCTCTAAGTAAGCTGGATGGATGAGGAGATACACAGGGAACTTGATCCACCCATTCATCCAATTTGCAGGCAGAACTCTCCCCCTTATCCACTTGATTTGTTTGTGTCTATTCGCCTCTTTCCAGACTAACTGAAGTATTTTATAGTCGCTGCTGGATTTTCTCAGCCTTGCCTCCAGGCTAAGTCCAGCTTAACCACCAGCACCACAGAGTACTGGTGCTTTTCGAAAGTTTAATTACACTGGACTCCACTAGCTATACACAGAAGCCGCAACGGGTTAGGGTTTTTTTGTTTATACCAGCTACAGGATGTAAATATGTATAACCAGGTGTGAGGAGGTACCCACTTATATCCTTACACAGAGATATTCAACAGACACCCCTAGAAATACCCCTCTGCCCTATTAAAGATTAGTTTGTACACCAGCTCCAAGTGAGCTGTACTCTGAAGGGCTCTGTGTAACTCAAAACCCTGCTCTCTGTCTTCCTCCTTTTTCCACCAGCTCAAGGAGACCAAATGAAGTCAACTCATCATTTCCCCCCTCAAGGCCTCCTTACTATTTCAGACTCCAGTCTCCCTCTCCAGTCCTCCGCCTTCTCCTCAGCATCCCCCCCCCCAGAAATAGTTTACCACTGCTCTCTGGTTCCACTGTATCTGATGAAGTGTGCTTGCACACAAATGCTTATAACATGAATAAAACTTAGTTGGTCTTAAAGGTGCCACTGGACTCAAAGTTTATTCTGGTTCAAGCATAGTATCTTCACCCTAACCAAGATCCACTCATGCATGAAAATAAGGTGGGAATGAGGTGACAAGCTTCCAGGTGGTAGGAAGGACTGTACTACTTCAGATGGCAGGTGGTGGGTTCCATCTTTGAATGTTCCTTCATGTTAAAAGTGCCCATACAAACAGGAAACCAAGGCATCAAGGAAAAGAGGCCTTCTTTTACCTTTTGCTTTTTATATTGCTTTTCTATTTGGAGGGGATCTCTAACATAGGGAAGCATTCCAAAACGTGATTTACCACCTGCAGTTAAAAGTGGTACAGTCCACTCCATGACCTTATCCTCCTATATGCAGGAAGGGCGCCTGAATTGGCAATTTGCTGGCTTGTAATGACTTCTCAAAAATTGCCATATGAAGCCAGGCCGCCCTCACTTTCCACAACAGGAAGGTCACATGCTGAAAAGCAAACGTTTTGGTTCTCTGTGCAGTAGAGATAATGAGGCATTGATGACACTTAGGTGACTTATGAACGCATAGCGAAAATTAATGCATTGTAAAGTACTTGCAGATGAAAAGTGTGAAGTATTACTGGTAACATTATCCTATTTTTGTGCAAATTTCCTTGGTAATAAGAAACAGAGGGAGGAAGCAGCAGGAAGCAAGAGAGAGAAAAACTGGGATGTGCTATTAAAAGCAAAACCATGCCCAAAGAGAATTTTTTCTGCAGTTTTTCATACAGCATCGGAGGCTCTTAATACTGTATGAGGCTGTGAATACTGTATGAAGCTACAGTTCAGTGGGGAGTCAGGCCTCTAAATGTTTCATGCCAGCAGCTGCAGCTCTCCCCCTGGGCTCTGTATTTGCGGGTCTGCGTGCGTGCACAGAAACAAGGCTCACTGGCTGAATGCGTCTATACAGCCGTAATTAGCGTCATTTTGTAATAAAGGTCTCTTCTTCAGTTCCTGCTTCTAAGCCAAGCAGAGTTCTGCCACTGTTAGACAGAAAACTGAGGTCTATCTCTTCTGTGTCCTCCAGAGAAGACAAAATTAATATGCAAATTGGCAAGAAAAGGTCATATACAGACAGTATACTGAATGAGCCTCGGTAGAGATTTCAAGGTCAGCTAGGATCTCTTTCCCCTTCCCCACTGCTGTCTCTAGGTATTGTTCAAGGGCTGCACCCACAATTTTTTCACCAAAATTGAGAGCTTGTTGGACTGGATCAAGGATCCCTCTACTCTAGCATTCTGTTTCCAGATGTGGCCAACAGGATGCCTCTAGGAGATCACAATGTAGAGCAAAAGGATGAACAGTGTTTGGCTGTTCTTTGTTCCCAAAAACTACTGTTCAGAGATAGATTGCCTCTGTACATGGAGGTTTTATTTATCTTTGCTAACATTTGTTGATAGACATTTCTTGCATGAATTTGTCTAACTTTCATTCATCCTCAAAAGTCTACAGTGATTCTACCTGAATTCCATTTCAAAGTCACTCTGAAATAATACATATATATTACCTCTGCATAATTTGCAAAGCTGGAACAGCCTGCCTTCCTCACCACCAAAGGGATGGGGGTAGAATAGCGCTCAGAGGAGGGACAACACAATGACCCCCTCTTATGTCCCTCTCCCCCCCACCCCCACCATACAGGCTTCCAGGGTGTCTGCACATAGAAGACCCTTTTTACAAATTAGTCGAGCCATTTTTCCTGTTTGGGGTTTTAAATAGGACCCCAAGATACAGCACTGAGATACTAGAGATTGCACTTCAAAGGTAAATATCAACGTGATCACTGAACTGAAGTGCTGGTCTGTATCCCATAAGATCTGCCTGAAGAGAAGATCTCAGAGAGTGGACTTTCCTGCTTCCCCCTCCCACTGAGACCTTTTATTCCTGAGACTCAGCAGATCCTCGGGAACAGGATATGGGCAAAGCGGAGATCTAATACAGGATGGAGAAATGGGTGAAAAATTGCCTGCCTTTCTGTCCTCAGAATGTTGTGGTAGGATAAAAGCCGCTATTTATAGATAGCCTTAAGTTTCAAATATTAAGCCCGACTGCCATTCAAACATTTCAGGAAAATCCTTCTTAGTGCGCAGCCATTCCTGAGATTCCGGCCCCTGCGACAAAATAATGTGGCGCTTTCAAAATTATGTAACCATCTGAATTGTGACATGCAAAAAGCCGAAGGGACCAGAAGTACACCATGACAGCACTGCCTTGATTACATAATCAGTACCATTTCCTGAGTAGTTTATTTGAGATGTGTGACTAGGAATGTCAGGTGTTCTGTCTCATAGCAATGCACACTATGGATCGTTCCCTGCCACTGCACCCTTGAGCATTGTTCTACCTGATACTGATATTGCTTACACTCTTGGTTAGGAAAAAAACAACAACACACACACACACACACAATGCAGCCTATGTGATTATTACCTGCTTTAACTTCAGATTTTACTGACTGATTATATAAAGCTGGTCTGGGTGGGTGGGTATCCTCCCACTCACATGTATCTACCTCACCCTTCCAAGAATCTGATAGAGCAGTGTTGCAGTTTCACAACAGTCGTACTAGGCTGAGAGATGTTTACCCAAAGCCACGCTTGCAGCAAACATAATCGGTGAACAGAGATTCCCATATCAAAACACAACACTATTCAGCTCTGGGGAAGGTGAGACACAATTTCTCCTATGCTTTTTAAAATCAAAGGCTTTGTTTAGATCTGTGCCAGGTGGGTGATGGGAGAAGGTAGGAGTGTCATGCCCCATCTCTTGCTTCCGAGCTTTGTAACTCAGGGTGTTCGGGGGAGTCCAGCTTGTCCAACCAACATCCCTTTTCCCCCAGTCAAGGAGCAATGGTTCCCTCCACTACCCTCTGCCCAGTTTGATAGGGTATGTAAACATGCTGCAATGTTAACAGGCACTGAAATGGTACGATCCAGGAAAAGCAATGAGTGTGCATTAAAGGGGTAACTCCCTTGAGAATGAGCTACCCTAGAAAATGTTGGATAAAGGATGTGTGATATAGTATTGTATCCCCCCCCTCTCTCTCTCTCACACACACACACATTCAGTCACACACACACTTGGCCTTTGTTAATACTGCACCAGGATTTGTGATTTTGCAAAGTGCTTGTTTGGTAATTTCATGGTTTGTTAGGACTGAATGGACACTAAATCCATAAAATAATTTGACTTTCTTTCCCACTCCTCAGATCTTCCCTTCCCTCCCAACCACACATGTCACTAGACAATCTCTACAATGCAAAATTAGCCCAGTACTCCAATAGCTGTCTAGCAATGTGTAGCTGAAGTTTGTAAACGTGTAGCCACTAATGTTTGTGCCAATGAAAGTACGGCAGGGAAAGTCACATCTGGTTTCTCCCAGAAAGAAAAAAAAAGTGAAGCTTTACTTTTAAGCTTTACTATCATACTTCCCTATGTAGCTGTAGTGGAAAAGGTGGGTTCTATTTCCTCTTGTATGGGCGAAAAACACAGTACAACGCTGCAAAGATGGTATGTCCCTATCTTCGTTTGGATATACTTTTTACAACATTTACCGATTTTGTGTGATAGCTTTTGAATTATAAAAGGCATCTCACCCTTTTTTGCCTAATGAATAATGTTGGGTAGCCCCCAGAGTTGCATGCTATTATATTAAAAAGATATCTGTTTGGCTTACCTTGTTTTGTTTACCTTAGCCTTCAAGAGGTCACTACATACACCAAAATGAGCATATACTGAGCTAGACCATGCATCCATCAGGTACTGGCCAAATGGGGATGCCAATCTGGGATGTTTCATATGCAAAGTACACACTCTTCTACCGAACCTCCGAACCTCCCCAAAATTGGTGGAGTTCTGTGGTGGTAGAGCAGAAGTAAATGGCGGAGGATACAGATGTTTTAAATGTAAAAAAATCTGTAAAACTAGCCTGCACAAAAAGACCACTATCACTTTGGGAAAAGATTCTAAATTTCCAGCATGTGTGCGAGACCATTTTGCTTGGCACCAGGGCTGTACCTCTGCCCATGCAACTGAGCCACTGTCAGCACTGCTGCGGCCAGTGGTGCTGGAGAAGGCAGCAGGCATGGCCTTCATCTCCTCCCAGGCCTACAAAGACACCATCCAGATCCAAGGCAAGTCCCTGAGATGCTGGAAGCGCCACTGGGGTTTGGCTTGCTCCAAGCATGTCTGGCCATGTACAGCCCTCGTCTGTTCTTGCCAGAACTCCAACATCTTTGCAAGTACTTTTTTCAGCACCAGGGCCAAATAATATTGTCTGTCCCTGTTCTAGACCTCCTGTTTCCCTATTTCGTTATTTGGTCTTACACTTTTAAGTAACAAAAAAGAAAAAGAAAGTGAGCGTTTACAAAAATGTGATCTCCAAACTGCAGGCTAAAAACAGAAAAGTCCATTCTACAGGACTCTGCCCCATCATATTGCTGAATGAGTAGATCCAGCCAGTAGTCTCTTCGCCAAGCATTTCCCCTTGAAAGTGGAGGGACTGAAAGTTAAAGTTACTGAAGCTGCACTGAGTTTTCTACTACCCCAGGCCTTCTTGACCAGATGTATTTAACTAGCCACCCTTAAAACTCAGCTCCTGGGGTTGTTCAGAGTTCAGCCAAAGAAACTACCTAGTCTCCGCAAAAGAACCCTTAGATGGTGCCAGCAGCTGCCTCTGCAAATCAGGTATCAAGACTCCTGCCTGCCAGACCTGCAGCTAGATAGCTTAGAAACTGTTGTTATGGCAACTAAACAGAGCAAGGAGGCGGGGAAAAGCCCTTATTCTACTTTACAACAGAGTTCACAGAAGGAAAGTTTCATTGCAAAAGTACATATGAAAGAGGCCTACTTGACCTGCTTTTGACCTATGGGAAGCCAGGTTATACTTAACAATGTTAAGCTGCTCCGTTTAAGACCTCACATCAATAGGATGGCTTATGCTTGGCCAGAGTTTAAAATCCAAACTGTGGTTTGAGTTTTCAAAACACACCAAGAGGCTGCTTGTCTGTTTTCGTACTCAACACCCAAATCCCTACGTGCAAGGCTTTCCTGAGATGGTATAACAGCTACAACTGTGATTTTCAGTTTAGATATTTTGCCTCATGCAAACTTACTTCAAGCAATGGTTTCTGACTCCAGCTTGTCACCTAGTGACAAATCATGGTTTCCCAGTACGGACATTACACCAAAGAGAAGATTCTTAAACCATGATAATAATTCCAAAGGCATATCAGAAACAGAAATCAAGCAGAACCTTAAAGACTAACAAAGTTTATTCCAGAATACTCTTGAAAGTTTATGCTGGAATAAACTTTGTTAATCATTAAAGCACCACTTGATTGCCTTTTAACTTTTCTTTAACCACTGTTTGTTGTGATGCCTAAACTGAGCTGCGGGGGTGTGTGTGTGTGTGTCATCATTTTAGACAAAACAAAAGGATAACAAAAGTACGATGGTTTAAATCAGGATCTGCCTTTGTTGCTTAGCAAACTAGATGGGCATAAGAGAAACATTTGATGTGTTGTTATTAGCCAATTGGATGAAACATTCGCTTGCAGGTTCTCCATGGGTGGGTATATGTCTCTTTGTTATAACAGTAGGCCAGATATTAACCAGGGAGCATTTCTAGGCAGCTCTCACTTGTAGTCTGATTGTCTGAAATCACCCTGTAGAGCAGCTAAAGATGGCCCCGCTCCTAGTTATGGTTTGGCTATTTACTTTTGACAATAACAGTAATTTCTGACATCGCTGCACAAGTTTTCTATGACTGAGAACCATAAAAACTAAGGAATTGCCCTGCTGAATCTGACCAAGGTTTACTAAATCCCAACATTCAGTCTCCAATACACACGCAGATGCCTCTGGAAATTCACAAGCAGATTGTAAGGTTGAGAGGATATTTGATCTTAGCATCTAGTACTCAGAACAAACAGCCACAAAGCTATAATGAACAATCTATTTTCCAAGCTTCTTTAAGGCCACACCTTGCGGTCATTAATGCCATAAAGTAATGTTGTCCAAACTATCACTGTGTGATGTCCTCCCCACCCCCCCATCCTGAACTTATTACCAATTAATTCCATAGGGTGATACCAAGTTCTAGCATTACAAGACAGGAAGAAAAATATCTCTACACCATAATTTTATAGACCTCTCTGCAACTTCCCCGTTATCATAACAATATTAAATTTTCTGCCTGTGGATGGTTTTCAGCTTCTGATGTGTTTTTTCCCCAACAGCTTTTATGTAACTGTAACAATTTCCTCCTCAAATTCCTTCTCTGCTTGCCTTCTTGTCAAGTTACATTTATTTTCCAAGAAGTTATACTCTTGGTTTTTCTTTTATTTTTTCCCTTCATTTGGAAGAACGTTTTAAAGAAAGCATTTTGGCCTTTCAAAGCAGACTTGCAAAATATAAAATTGTCCATCTACAACAACAGATACAGAACCAATTTTCTCATTATACAAACTTGCTTTTATTATGCACGGAGTTTCTACTCAGTAGTGGCCCTAACCTGCCAACTGTACTTGTTTAGTTAGTTGTTTCAGTATGAATTCCTTGTTCATGTAAAGTGTTCAGTCCCAGATCCTGGAGGATATGCAAACCAGGACTGACGTAGAAATAAACTAAATTTAGCATTCTTCTGACTCTCCCATCCCTTTAATCAAACCAGAAGCTGACATAGGACAACCCTGGCTAGAAACTCTCCCATTTCATAGGTTCATATTCTGCATACTGGGGAGAATGAAGGAGAGGTTTACCACAAAGGCAGTTTCAAAATGTAATGGCTGATCTCATTCTCCTTCACTTTCAGACTCTGTAAAGAACAGAAAGAAATGGCATTCAGAAGCAAAAACCGCCTAAAACTGAAGAAGACCAAAATGGATGCTGCCTTGTGAGTATTTTGATATGGTAGTTTACGTTGTTGCTGATTTACATGTAATGCCAAACCACAGCTTGGTGTTGCGTGATACCGGGGAGGGGGGCAAGCACAGACCCTGGCTTCATGTGAACTGTAATGACCAATGACCAACTACAAATCACATCAGATGACAGAACTGCTTGGGGGCAGATACCATCCTATGAAGCTTGAAACACCAATGTGAGAGCTCCCAGACTCTGAAGGTGATATACTCACAGAGTGCTTTCCTCTGTTGTGCTGGCAGTGGAGATCTGCCACATTTAACTTTGTTATGTTGCAAGAACCACCATTGGCTTTGGCTTAGTGGCAAATCTTACCCTTCAGAATCTCTGGTCTGCTGACATAGGACAACCCTGGCTAGAAACTCTCCCATTTCATAGGTTCATATCCTGCATACTGGGGGGAATGAAGGAGAGGTTTACCACAAAGGCAGTTTCAAAATGTAATGGCTGATCTCATTCTCCTTCACTTTCAGACTCTGTAAAGAACAGAAAGAAATGGCATTCAGAAGCAAAAACCGCCTAAAACTGAAGAAGACCAAAATGGATGCTGCCTTGTGAGTATTTTGATATGGTAGTTTACGTTGTTGCTGATTTACATGTAATGCCAAACCACAGCTTGGTGTTGCGTGATACCGGGGAGGGGGGCAAGCACAGACCCTGGCTTCATGTGAACTGTAATGACCAATGACCAACTACAAATCACATCAGATGACAGAACCGCTTGGGGGCAGATACCATCCTATGAAACTTGAAACACCAATGTGAGCGCTCCCAGACTCTGAAGGTGATATACTCAGAGTGCTTTCCTCTGTTGTGCTGACAGTGGAGATCTACCACTCTGCCACATTTAACTTTGTTGTGTTGCAAGAACCACCATTGGCTTTGGCTTAGTGGCAAATCTTACCCTTCAGAATCTCTGGTCTGCTTCGCAAGTTTTGTCCTTCCCTCCCCTTCACTGCAAGGTGCAGCACTGAGCGTCTTTTTATAGCTCTTACTCCTTTAGTTAGATGAATCAGAGGCTTACAGTGCAGAGTTCTACCCATTGGTATCAATGGACTTAGAACGGCGTAACTGCTTAGAATTGTGCTGTTAGACTCTAAGGCTGTGCCTAGAAAGTATTTTTCAGTATGAGTATACTGTGAAACAGCTTTATTAACCAAGTTAATGTCACAGCTGGGAAGGAGAAATGTTGGTGGGTCAAATCATTGTGTGGATAGCAGCTGATAAACAAAAGCAAAGGGCACTAAACTGCTTCTGATTGCATGTTATTCATTTCTCTCAATCTTGCCAAGCCCATTTCTTGCCAGTCATGGAAACTCGAAGCGGATGATTTTTAACCTTCCTGTACCAAGCTGACTCAAAATAGTCTGTTACATATTGACAAGTATCTGGTAGCTCACACCAGTTTGTCAAGAGGCGACTAAGCTAAACTGAGGTTTTGTAAGGCTCCCCACCAGCCACCAGGCCATAACAGTCAGCAATGATCATAAGAGGTTGGTTGAACTTTAAGGCTCTCACTGATAACTGTTTATTTAGTCAGGCATACAGTACTTTCCAAGGGCTTCTAGGTAATAGATTGCAGCAGTGGGAACAAGGTTTATGAAACAAAGGTAAGAAGAGCTCACTTTAAAAAGGAGCACAGGGATTCTGAATAATGTACAATGTTGTGCTGAAGTTCAGAAAAGCTGTAAAACCTTCTGGTTTATTGCAGCCTCAGAGCACCAAAACAGATTGCAGATAGAACCGGCTAGAAGATTCTGAGCAAGGAAGAATGTGACACAGAGACCTGACAGATGCTGTGGGATTCTGGGATAATCAATTACTAAAGCAGAAAGGTTTAAATAGCACCCTTAAAGGATTCTGGGTATCTGAGTGTTCATGATAAAGTGAATTCACAACAAATACAATACATAATTATAAGGACGAGTCTGGTTGGTGTGCAACAGAGATGGATGCAATGTAAATGCTAGATGACAACTGTGTATGTGTACACAGAAGAATCAGAGAAATTATGGAAGTCTTCAGCAAAAGAATTTTCTCTCAAATTCTTCTGTTCCCCCAGGTCCTGCTGGGGGGGGGGGGGCTCCTTCAGCATACTGCCCTAGTTTTGACCCCAGGGTTGCTGCTATCCTCAGACAAAGGACCTTGCATGTGGACTTGGGAGTTATCTGTTTGAAACAAGGGTGATTATGAAGTGGGGCAGATGGGAGGGTTTTTTTTCTGATAAGTTCAAGAGGCTTATATCAGGGAGACAGAAGAACAGACAATAAACCACATTTTAATTATAGCTGTGATAAAACAGAAGGCTCTGGGTGCAGGGATTTAAGCTGGTGCTTTCGCTTGAATGCAGGTTGTTGTTTTTTTGTTTTATTTATAGTGGAAGCTGCTGCCTGGGTGACTTTGGAATATGCATGGCTTCTCTTTCAGCTTAGCCACATGTCAGCTTATCCACAGCCACAGGGAAACTGTAGGATGGGGAGCAGATTCAGGCAAATAGGTCTGTGTCAGAATCTCTTTTCTGTAAGTAAAAGGGACTGGAGCAGGAGCAGCCAGCCACTCAACTTTAGGGCTCCTCCTGTATCTTTAACAAAGGAGAATTTGGGCAGGCACAGCTTTTGTAAGGCATGGCTAGCTGTACCTGCTGGAATTCCCTTACTCTGCGGGTACAGGAGACAAATCTGGAAAGGGAGGTTATTTCTGAGCTCAGGGAAGAGTTAATGGTCTTGCACCACCAGTGTGCTGATGGCTATATGAAAAGTACGCAGACGGAGAGTGATTTCACCAAGCATACTTTATTCGAACAGGAACAAGACGACTTTGGCTGGCTCGCAGGCCGGCTTATATCTCCCAAGAAACCGCCACCCAAAACACACCCCTAGTTCCCAATAGGTTATTTACAGTGGCCGAGAGTCCCATAGGCTCTCGGCCGGAAACCTAGCCCCCTGATTGAAGCAGGCTAGGATCCGCATAGTCCATTGTCTCTTGGAGCGAAGCTCGACGTTTGTGTCTGACCGCATGGAGCCCAAGCCGGCCATGCGGTCTGGACTGGATACATTACACTATATTTCATGGTTCAGCAAGGCAGGATGGCAAAGTGAGAGGAGAAGCTTCCGGACTCAGAAGTCTGTCTGCAGGGGCCAAAGTATATCTGATGCTGGAATTCCATTGCTGGAATTCCATTACTGAAACTCCCAAGGGCAGCCAGGTGTGTGTGTGTGTGTGTGTGCGCGCGGGGTCAAATCAGGATCCAGCTGTGTGGTTGTGTGGAAATGAGGTTTGAGTCTCACCATCCCTCATCATTTCCTTGTTTGAATATGCCCCCCTCAGCAATTTGAAGCTCCTTGTAAATGTAAGACTAGCACAACATGGGCCCCAATATTGCTTCTTGATCCATGTGGCAATTCTGAAGCTGCTTAATCACACATTGCTTTATCAACTAATACGAAGAATTACAGTCACATGAAATAATTTGCTGTACCGACTGAACTTTGTCTTTTACATTTCCTCTTTCTATTCTTGGTGTGTGACAGTGAAAACATTCCCTCCCTCCTCCTGTCTCTCCTGCCTTTGTTCTCCCAGCGTGACTTGCTAACTCATCCCCCTGATTACATAAGATACTCAGAATTTCACAACTTGAACATAACTGTGTTTATTCAATTCAATGGAACTTCCTTCCAGGGAAACATGCTTTGAATAGCAGTCCAGCTGGTCTTAATGCATGTTTACAGAGAAGGAAGCCCCACTGAGCGGAATAGGACTTAACTCCCAAAAAAGTGTTCTCAGGTTTGCTGCCCCAAAGTTTCAAGAGATCCTTGTCTTCTTTACTAATTTTAGGGGGGAGGACCCTTTACTAGCCAAGGTCCATGCAACCTCATCTCAGACAGGCCCCCCCATATGGTAGAACCAAAAGCATGATGGGACCTATTAATTTAGCAGAGCCACAAGAAAATGGGTTTAAGGCCTGTTTTAGCTGGCAAACCTGACATCCCCCACCCTTGTCTAGTCTGTCTCTTATCTCATTGCTATATACGTCTGCTTACCTCTCCATCCATCTGGATATTTTTAACAGATCTGTCTCCATGGTAACATACACAAGGACTTCATAATATTTTCTAAGGTTTCTTCCTGTGGTACATTTTTAATGGATATACATTACAGGCCCATGCTGTGTACCCGTTAAAAGCTTTTTTGTGTCCTACAGGAGATTAAAAATAGACACATACGTAGTTGGAACGTTATTGTATTAGCAGGTACGAGGGCTCTTAACATGTATCCATTTGCACTGTAATTCGTGAAGCACTGCCAAGACTAACCAGCTGCCAGGAAGCTTGCTGAAGACCCAAATTTAGCCATTTTTTCCCCGAAAATGGAGACTTGAGGCCACAAAATGTTATGTTATTCATTGCCAGACGTCTGGTGAAAGGCAGAGCTAGGACCATCAGGGATCTTTTGGTTTTGGAGATTCAGAGAAAATTTGATTGTGGTTTCTCTGAAGGGTTAAGGCTAGTAGAAGTAACAGAAGTTTGCGAGCCATTTTCATTCCTATCTAGTACATTTTTATTCTGCCCTTCCTCCAACATGGCTCACTTCATTTTCTCTTCCCCATGTTATCCTCAGTGGTAGCATTGTTATTCAGAGGTTTACTGCCTCTGCATATGGAGGTTCCCTTTAGCCACCATGGCTAATAGGATACAGAGCATCCCAGTTGCCAGCACCTCCAGTTGAAAGGATCAAATGATGTGAAATACCTCTGCCTGAGACCCTGGAGAACCACTGCCAGTCCAAGTAGACAACACTGACCTTGATAGACCAATAGTCTGATGCAGTATAACAGTGCAATCCTAAGGAGAGTCACTGCAGTCTAAGCCCATTCATTTCGATGGACTTAAGACTAGAGTAACTCTTCTTAGGATGGCACTGTAAGGCAGCTTCGTGTATAAAAGTACCAGAGCAAGCCAGGACGTTTTCCTCCTGGTCCAGATAGGAAGTGAATTGCTGAGTATCAGAGATGGCCTCTTCAGTGTGTTCTCTGAGTCCTTAGATTGACTTGATTTATTAAATTTCTACCCTGCCCTTCCAGCCAAGGTCAGCTTAGTTTCCATTTAGTCTGGTTGCAGAATTCTGTGCTGTAGCCTGTGGTCTATTTACTTGTCAACTGCACATTTGTTGCCCATCGCTGCAAACTGGACTACCCCAGACATGCATATGGCACTATGCTTTGTGGAGTTGAATGGAATAGCCCTGTCTTCTCCGGCACCACCTCCCCGAAACAACAATTTCCCCCTTGCCCACAAATGTATACACCAGCCTCTGTTAGCATTTCCTGCTGGCCAAAGCCAAGGCTGGCACAGGAAACAGCCAGCTGTTCTGTAGGTTAAACATGGAGCTCGAATTGTTTTGACCTAAGCCACAATTGTGCTTTTGTCTTGCGTAAGGCAGGGGGTCATTCAGGAATGAGACTGATGGTTAAAGCTGCCAAGGAACTTTTTTATGCCACAATTAAGCACCTGCTACGACAGAACAAAATAAGCCAAATCATGCGGCTGGCAAGCCAAGCCTTTGTGCGTTTCTTCCCCCGTGACCCACTCGAAGAAGGAAGCTAAAAGCTGCGTCTCTGCTGCCTGCGGATTTCATTCCAGCCCAATGCAGGGAAAATAAACAGCTTTGTGCATGAAGCCGTTAGCCTCCGTTGCTAGCTCAAAGGTCCCCTCCTGGGCTTGCCAGGGAGCTGGCTTTTAAACAAAACAAACCCCCAAAGGATCCCCCAGTCGAGTAGACCAAGGTTTCTTCTGCTATGGAGAGAGAGATCCCCGTCTTGCGAGTTAGGTGAGAAATGGAGAAGGAAAGCTGCTGCGGAATGGAGCCTGGGGATGGGGATGGAGAATGTGGGGGGGGGAGAGGCTGGGAATCGGGAGATGGAGGCCTTCAGGAAGCAGAGAGATGCTTGTGTGACCAGACTGTTTAAAAGGTGCAGGGTGAGGTAGATGCCGGACTGCTGACGCGAGCTGACGCTGCATTGCATCAGTGCCGGCCCTTGGAGCTGTTCGGAGGGGCCATGGCTGGGTTGATCCTAAGGTGGAAAAAGGACAGGAACACGTTTATTTTGGTTATGCATGGTGGGAGAAGGGAGGCAGGGGAAGAGAAAGAAGCCTTGAGTGAGGACAACGAGGCATCACATGATCGAGATATGCTGGGTCACAGCAGCAGGTCTTGGCTGTCAGGGAGCTGGGCTGCTGCTGATCGGCTTCTCATTGGTCAGGCCACAAGGGATGACTTGAGGTTTTAGTTTCAAGCTGCAAGAGGGGGGAGGGAGGGCAGAAAAGTAGAATGGGAACGGTGCAGCAGACCCCCACCCCGTAGTAGGGATGCCCACCTGATATAAACACATTGAGTGGGGTGTATGTGTTTGTGTGTACAGGTTAGATTGGTCGACACACCAATCTATGACAGTAGTTATCTTTAGCTTGCAGACTACTTTGGGATGGAGAAGGGGGGTGGGAAGCAAATCAAAGCTGTCTGAGTCAGTCCTTGATGCATAAGTTGGGTTTGGGAGAAGGAGCCCTAGATGTTGTTTCTGAATCTTATAAGTGTGTTGCAGATGGTGGGGGGAGTTCTGAGAAAGAAAGAAAAACTCCTGGTAATAGTCTGTGTCTCAGTAGCCCAGCAACTTTGTTGCGTGCAGAAAGTCTCAGGTACAGCCCCTGGCATCTCCAGTTAAAAGAACCAGGCAGTAGGTAATGTGAAAGAGCTCTGCCTGAGACCCTGGAAAGCTGCTGCCAATAGGAGTAGACAACACTGACCTTGATAGACCAAGGCAGCTTCTTATGTTCAAGTGTGTGTTTATGTGCCTCTCTCTGACCCTGCTAGAGTACAAGCCTCCTGCAAGCAGAAATGTAGCTGTCTTGTTTTGTCAATGCCCAGAAGGGCTACAAGAAGGGACAAGAATTATTCAGCTGTATGCCTCATATGTCAATACTATGACCAGCTGAGTCAGAATTGATTGCCCACATTCTGTATAAACTCTACCAACACTGGTTCCTAGACACATGCACAAATTCTTGAGAATTGACATCTGTCTGATCAGTGGTTATGTTGTGGCATTTCAGTAGGGCTGGAGAAAATGTCTTTAGCTGTGTGCACTGCTTGTTCTTCACTAAGACCAATGACATAGAAAGCTTGCTGGGGCATCCTGTGGAACACCTTAGAGTGGGATCCCTAACAGGTCAAGGTACAAAGTAAACTCGAAGCATCAGTTGAAGCAAGGGAAGAGTGTGCCTCTGAGGGCCATTTTTATGGGCTTAGCAGGCAACGAAATAGAAGCCAAGAAGGTCTTCTCACTTCTGCAAGGACTTAATACAAGAGATTGAACACAAAATGGAAGGGTTAAGAATGGGGGGGGGGAGGAATGGATGCAGGGGTACAACAGGACAAAGTAGATGATTAGTGCCTGTGAGTATACAAGGGGATGCGTGAGACTGAAGTGTTCCAAGAGCTGCAGAGGATTAGAAAACTGGACACGGGAAGCAGTCCTGTGATTCCAAGGGAGGTCACTGGTCTGAGCTTGAGCTCTGAGCAGTCCCTCCCATGTCTTGCTGCTGTTGCATCATCTCTCGTTTTCACTATAGCATCATCATCTAGTTTTCATGATTTAGCTGCACTTCTGTCTATAATTTTATTGGCCTCAAAAATCTACAGCTCTACGAAATGATAATCTAATGGTTTAAGCCTGAGGTACCTATGTCGCTGTGTTCTTGTTTGGGGGGCATGTTTTTCTCCTGGGGCAGCCGGCCTTCTGTTCCTCAGCATAAATGGGGGAGAGGGGCCAGAAAGGAATGAGAAAAAGGACCATGATAAATGTTATGAGTGGATGGAGTAAGGGTCAAGTGGGCTGGATAGATGGGGGGGGGGTAAAGTGGAGGGAGGGATACCCTACTTAGGTCCTAATTGCACAGGAAAAGGATGGAAGGAAGAGTGGAAAACTCTAGAGGAATGAAAGATTCCAGAGTGGTAGCTGTGAGACAGGGCAGTTCTATGCATATTTACTCAGAAGTAAGTCCCATTTTATTTCAATGAGGGCTTATTCCCATTTAAGTGTTCTTTACATTGTAGGTTTAGTCCGATCCTAAACGTGTCTACTCAGAAGTAAATCCCAGGGAATTTAAAGGGACTTACTTCCTAGTTGCGGCCTTATTGTTCATCAGCAGCCGTGGGAAATTATCGGCTTCTTCAGACGCTTCCTGTATCTGGTTAAGGGAGCAGCAGCTCTTTTTTCCTGCCGAATGAGGGGAAGCTACTAGTATCCGACGAGGCTGCATGAAATCCATCCCCGGGCCGTTTTCAATAAAGAGACCGACCTGCGCTGCCTCCTGCAGCCCCCTTCCTTTGCTCGGGCGGCTTCTCCCCGAGAAGGCCCAGCTAGCTAGGCGCGTGGCCCCCTGCTTTGGCTTTGCTCGCTCACAGCCAATCGGCCGCCACCGGGGGGGGGGGATTTAAGGCGGGGCCTGCCGCTGCGCGCCTGATTTTTTTTTTTTTGTGAATGAAAATAGGTGGTGGGCGAGTCCTATTCTAGGACTGCAGCTCGCGTCCGACCGTGCAGCCCGCTCAGTTGCAGCGCAACTCTAGGACTGGGAGGAGAGAGGCCGATCTTATTCTGCGAAGGGGAGGGGGGCACTGTGTGAGCGGACTCTTCCGGGGTTCACAATGCCAAGAAAGATGCTGGTGAGGAAGAGGCAATGGCTGCAGATGCAGAGCGAAGAGATACATCCACTCTGGTGCCGACATGGACTGTTATGTCAGAGCATCTGAGCAAGAGAGTTTAGCATCCGGCACTCGACCCGGTCCCGGAGTTAAAGCAGGACCCTAGCCGGGCGGTCTTTTTGCAATGATCACCATGCCTCAGGCGAAGACCTCGGTCCGTCCCGCTGGAAATTGCCCCTTCAGATGTGTTGGTGTAAGTACCCGATGCCTGCCTGGAAGTCTTTTCGGGCGAGCCCCTGCGTTGCAAAAATTAAGATAGTGCACTGAAAAAAGAAAAATAGGCGCGAGGGATGGGTTTTTGCGAGTCGAGTATGGTATGTATGTCTGTGCGCGCGCATGCACACCTGCATATATTTTTGCACGGCTCTAAACCTTTTGCCTTCCTCTAGCATCCGGAGGTGCTAGAGATTAGCAAGCTTCCGATGCCGCCCGGTCTTTCCCGTTCCCTCTCTCACACACACAGAGTCAGTACGCACGTAGAACAGCCTTTATTTAATAATGCTTATTTTCCTTGTGCCTGTATGGTTGGTTGCTGCACTGCCTCCCAAACAAACAACCGGAGTGGTTGCAAAACCCTGGCGGGATTGGGGTGGGGTTTACAAAGCGGGCAGGGAGGGGAGAGCGCGGTAAATGTGTTTGGTGTGCAGCCTTGGCATAGTAACTGTCGTTGCACAAACCGGTGCCATGCATGTGGGGTTGTAATTTGGGTAAAGATTTTTCTCTTCTTAAAGCAAACAGACGAAAGAACCTGATATCTGGTGTTTGATCTGCTAATTATGAGTAGATTTAAGAGTCTCTTCCATTACACACACGTATTTTTACTTGTTTCAGTTTGACTTGCAAAAAAAAAAAAAGCATTGCTCATATTTAGCGATGACTTTTCAATTTGCACGATGTATTATTTTGCAAAGTGGACATTGGCCTGTATCTGCGGATCTTTTGGCCACGGGGCTTTGACTTCTCGAGGGAGATGTTCACACCATCGGTCTGCCCCTGAAATACACAGTAGTCCTGCACTGTTCTTGCTAAATTCCTTTATTATTTTTGTTGCATTTTTTCCCCTTTTGGTCTGATTCTGTGTGTGTATGTGTGAAAAATAATGCAGGAGGGGGGTACTTTTAGCCTGGTAGTTGCTAGGATACGGGCTAGGCTCCCCAGGAGATTCTCTAGTTTCCTTGGCAACCAGAGACTGGGACAGCTTGCGGTGAACAAATTTCTACTCTCTCTGAGAGCGAGGGAAAACCAAGCAAGGGGACTGAGGAGGACGTGGAGTAATCGGGGCATCGATGAGGGACTGAGAAACGCATCGGCCGGAATTGAGAGGAGTGGGGAGGAATAGCCAGAGGATTTAGTGCAGTGAGATAACAGAAGGCTGGGAAGGAGATAAGGAATGGAGTGTGCGCGCGCGGTGACTGCAGCCTTCAAGAGCAAGTCGCTGTGGGGATGATGAATTTGGTGCACTCAGACGAAAGAGCTACAAAAATAGAAATGCGGCTGGAAATAGAAGAAATACGCCCCCGGTTATCTTTTCCTTGGAGAGGGTTTTGTGTGCGTGCAACCTCCAGGGCCGTTGCAAGGAGAGAGGATCACTGATGTTAGGGAGGGGTGGAGCGAATCAGAAATGATCGCATTTGTCTGTGCAAGGACTTGATTGTCTCTTGTTAAATGTCACATGGGCCGCGAGTTTGCTGACCGCCTCCACAGCTGCTGCTGCTTGTGGAGTTTCACATGGCACGGGCTCTTGCTTTCCTTTTGCGTTCATTCCATCCCACGTGTCTTGTGCACTCATTTCCTGCGAGGCCGAAACGACCTCCCCTTGGGAACGAGTTCTTTTAACTCTTGCGCTATGCAGTCATTTTCCTCGAGGGAGAAATCAGTCTGTTAGGGATGCTTGCTTGGGCAGTTGGCAGAGGTGCTAAGAAATAAAACTGCCACAGCCCAAGTCTTCAGGCAGAATCTGATGGAGACCAACATCTATTCTGATTTATATAGCTGCTGTTCACCCACCAGCTAGTAGGGACAGTGCAAACCCTGGCCCTGTTCTAAAATGTGCTGTTCATCTTGGCAGCACGTGTGTTGTTCATGGGTCTCAGGAACAACTTTTATAATATAGCTGCATAACATGGTATTTCTTCTCCTGGTCTGTCCTCTTCTTTTGACAATGAAGGCTGGATGCTGGGAGGTCCATGGAAGTTAGGATGGCAGGTGTACTGTCAGTGTCTTGCACAAAGATGGCTAATATCAAAACCGGCAGTCTTCCTTAAAAAAACCACAACACCCCTCTTTTCTTAACTGGCCCCTTTCTGATGGCAAAAATGCACATGAGAAACTTGCATAGGGAAGACACACAGTGTGTGCATATTGTGCCCATGCTTTCATGACATAAGCGATTTGTGAGCAGTCAGTTGCCGCCGTATGTGGGGTCTGAGTATATGTTATGTTGGGAATCCACCATCATAGACTCACCCCTTGGGTCATTCACG
>NW_015163636.1:370693-370978 GCF_001447785.1 Gekko japonicus | reverse complement strand
AAGAGCTCTCTCAGCCCCGCCTACCTCACAGGGTGTCTGTTGTGGGGAGGGGAAGGGAAAGGAGTTTGTAAGCCACTCTGAGACTCTTTCGGGTAGTGAAGGACGGGGTATAAATCCAATCTCCTCCTCTTCTGATGTTTACTTAGCTTTAAAAAGCAACCATGTCACTGGCAAGAGCAGGGATATGGATCGGGGCTGTGGTGGTGGATGACGTTTTCCTAACCGTATCCTGTCCTACCGTTTCCCAAATCTCTGCTCCGTCCCCAATCTCCCTGAGCTGCCTTT